>NW_006238938.1:3482500-3501256 GCF_000226075.1 Solanum tuberosum | reverse complement strand
AGGCTGTCCAGTTAAGGAAAGTTACCCGAAAATAGTGAGGGGTATTTTGGTCTTTTCCTTACCCAATCAGATTTGATTCGTTTTTAGTAAGGCTTTAGGGGTATAATATGATAAGGTTCAGTTTTATAATCCTAATATAAGCCTAGGGTTTTAGTTGAGAGTTTAAGAAGAGAAAAGAGGAGAAAAGAGGAAAGGATAAAGGCGTTCGTCGAGGTTCTTGAGTTTTGTTGCAGATTTTCGCCATGTGTTTGACCCCTAAGAGGTATGTAAGCTTCCATAGTGTTGGGTTTGTTTACCCACACTCCAATCATGTTAATTTCAGCGAAATTCGTTCTAGAAAGTCAAAAGTTTGGTGTTTTTGAAATTGGTAATCGTTCTTGAGTTTAGATGAGATTGATGAGTTCTTGAGGAAATCGTATCGATTTTAGAGTTGGGTTTGATAAGATTCTTGTGTACATGTAGTGGGTATCTGAATCTATAGAGAAATTGAGAAAAAGAATCGAATTTAGGTGAATTGGGGTTAGAAAACGAAGAAGGAAAAAGTGGGGTAAATCTGGGTACCAGGTCTGCGTCCTGGATCTGTTACTCAGAAATAGAACTTTACTCTCCGCATTGTAGAGAGGTCACGGACCCTTCTGCCTAAAAATTTATTTCGCGACCAAATAATAAAATGCATCTCCGTGTCGCAGACTTACTTCCAGACAGTGATTTCTTGATCGTTTTTCATGTTTAACTATCTAAAACACTCCTAAACATCACGAGATCTTTCCAATCACAAATCACAACCTTGAATTCATAAATCAAGTTCAAGGTAGAGTTGAGAGTCAAGTCTTGAGAGGTCTTTCGAGTCTTTTGAGAAAGTCCGTTTGAGTCTTTTTGAGGAGTCCTCTACAATTTCTAATAACTTGTTTCAAAACTCGAGCAACTGAGTATGAGAGTAAGGAGAATGTATTAATGAGTCTACTTTATCATCATGAGCTCCTTCATATCATGAATCATAACTCTTGAATTCATAATTCAAATTCAAGAGAGAGTTAAGAGTAGAGTTCAAGAAAGTCTTGGAGTTCAATTGTGAATTCTTTGGGACCAATACTATTGATTCGAGCTAAGTTTTGAGGAACTAAGTATGAGAATGAGAATAGTCGTTTACATGAGTTCCATAATTTTCTTTAGACCCTTGAGTCGAGTCGTTCATGCCCATAAATTTCGCATGTACTCCATAAGATGAGTATCTTTGAGAGGAGTAGTATCTTCAAGTTCTAAATCTTGAGTATTGAGCTCCTAACCTTTTGAGATTATACTTCTAATCATGGGACTACTACATGTTACCCATGAAGCCCTTGAGTTGAACTGTTCATGCCCATAACTCCGCATAAACCCTATAAGTCGAGCAGTCTTGAGATGAGAAAATTATCTTTTCTTGAGTTGAGTAATTCATGCTCATACCGCATGAAGCCTCTGAATTGAGCATTCTTGAAATGAGTAGTATCATTAAAGTTCTTGAGTTCCAAGTATTGAGTTCTATCTATGGTTATTGAAAACCTTGAATTGAGTAGTTCCCGTCCATAATTCGGCATGAACTCTATTTTAAAAAGTCTTTTGCAAATGCTTTAAACCTGTTTTAAGACTTGAGTTTTGAGTTGAGTAAACAGTAATGAGTGAAATTCATTTCTTCAAAAGAGTATATGGGGACTATGTATTCCCAAACAGTAAATGTTTTCACATTTAAACAAGAAAGGAAACACTAATTTCCAACAGAGCCTTTGAACTAGTTTTTCAGTAAAGAGTAAATTCTTTCACATATAAGCAAGAGAGGAAACACTAATTTCCTAGAGAGCCTTTGGTCTAGTTTTTGAATAATTATCTCAAACCACAAAAAGAGTTATGTTTTTAAACATATGAGCTAGTTATATTTTAGGAGTAGTATTGAGCACCGATATGAGGGATAGTTCAGACATTTCACAACCCCCATAAACCATGTAGCCAACGTGGGTAGAAAAGGGTCATACCTTTTAGATAATTCCTTGGTGCTTTTAGTGTAGACTAGTGGATCCACTTAGTAGTTAGGTTCTATATCCCTGGCAAGGTACAGGACGGCCTTGGCAGCGTGAGACAAAACGATGTATCATTACATAGCTCATAGTGATGGTTGTCGGTTAGAGAAACAACCACAGAGATATTTGTATTTTTGTATACCTCAGAGTTTACTTTGTAATTTCATATACAAGCAGAGTTTAGCTTGTATCCTTGCATATGATGTGCCACGAAATCTTGGCACATTTGATGCTTGAAAACTAAGGATTAATACTAGAATCGAGTGTATTTATGTGGATATGATGTGTTTGGTAGTATTGGTATAGGTAAAACAGGTGGATGCGAAAGAGGAAAGAAAAGAATAAAATGCAGAGTGAAAGTGAATTGATGTAAAGACCACAGACGACCTCACGGGCCATGGTCTTCATTACTGATCATGATGTTGGTCGTGATTACCTTTCCAGTGAGCAGGCTTTGAGAAAATCAATTGTGGCAATGCCAAGTAAGGATGACATAAAAGAACCATGATACCTATTACGGGCCGTGAAGTGGCTCGTAAAGTTGAACCAGTGAAGAGACCTTGAGAAACTGAAGAGTGAATTGTCCAAGTGAAGACCATGGGCACCTATACGGACCGTGGTCATTGTCACGACCCGTGGTGACATCCATGACAAGAAGCCAATGTGCAAGCCTTGAAGGACCAAGTTTTGAGAGTTGAAGTACAGACCACGGAAGGCTTAACGAACCGTGAAGCCCTTAATAGACCGTCAGAGTATTCGTGAAACTGCCTGACATTTCAGCCCTACTTCAAGTTAGGACTCATTTTAGATATTCTATTTGAATTAGTTTGGTCGTTATTTTATGGGAATCTCGTCATATTTGGAACGAGCGACTAAGTTTGAAATATTCTTAGCTTTGGTTTTGAATGATTAACATTGAATCAAGTTTCTAACTTGGATATTCGGTTTTAAATTATCAAGTGCTTATCGATTTTGCATACTTTTGTAAGTACTTTCTCATCATGTTTTCATAAAAAATTCTATGTGTTTACTTGAAATCATAAGTGGCTAAATACCACAACTGGGATAGTAGGATCTATGACGAAAATCTAAGTGTAATTTCGTAAGATGAGTAGAGGGCGATTTATATTTGCAAAGCATAATTAATTTTTCGTAATCACGTATTCTAAGGAGTGCACACATTAGAGCTAGCCTGTATCTATCATTTGTTCGAGAGAAAAGTGATAGTTAGGAAAAAAGTTGAATTAACCTGATGAAATGGAGTCAAAGTTCGAGAGAAGAGAGAAGAGAACTTTAACACCATTATAAGTGAGAGGAAAACTTGGTAACACTCTAGGACCGAGAGGACTTGAGTGAAAGTTATCTAATTAGACTGAGAAGTGTTAGATATATGAGACTTGCCTGTATTTTGCAGAGAAGAATTGCCTGAAACTCATTTACGGAAAAACACTAGATGCAACGTTATGGGGAACACAGTCCTAGTTTCATTCAGTTATAAATACAACTTTAAAATCAATACTCTGTTAATTGTTAATCCAGATCTTGTTTAACAATCTTGGTTACTAGAATTTTACAACTAAACCCACTTTACATTCTGTAATAATTTTCTTTAGGAAATAATAACAACATTTGGGTAAACACGACAGTGAAATCATTTCTGTAAAGAAATTCTCTGTGGGATCGACCTCAACTCACGTTGAGTTCTATAAATTGACTTTGACCGTTTATACTTTTTAATTGAAGTATATGTTTGGACGTATCAAATTTTGGCGCCTCTACTAGGGAATTTCAAGTCAAAAGTGTTTTACTAGCAAATATTCAAATTGTAGTTATATTTCCTAATTTTACCTCTTGTTCTTGTCTGTGTCTTTTACAGGTAAGTTCTATAGTGTATGTCAAATACCAAAAGTAAGGGAGCCACATTGATTCCTTACGACCCAAAACTTCGGAAAAACTATCTGCAAGATGGTGAATGCGCAAGAACTTGAGGCTCAGAGACAAAGATTGGGACCAGAAGCTGAAACCGCTGCAAGAGGTATTCAACAGAATGTTGTGAACAACCCGACTAGGGTGGTCGAAGAAAATCCAAGAGTGGACGAAATAGCTCCTCCCCACCGCCAACCACTAGCTCCAATGTGCTCACATGATGTTCGAAGAGGATGACTTAGATTTGGACGAAGCTGGAGCTACTGGAGCTATGGTATTACCTGTACTACCTCCAGGTGTAAAATTCACTATCACCAGCATAATGATTCAATTGCAGAAATTTAAAGGTATGTTCAAAGGTGTAGCTGGTGATGATGTGAATCAACATCTAATGAACTTTGTGGCTATATTCAAATCATATGAAATTCCTGGGGTGAGTCAGATAGCCATGGGGTTGAGGCTATTTCATTCTCTCTTACCGGGGAGGCTACAAATTGGCTAAATGACATGCCAGATGACTCAATTAGAACCTGGAATGAAATGAAGGAAGCTTTCATGGAACGATTCTATAATGAATCGAAAGAGTTGCAGATGAAAGATGAAATAAGTGCACACAAGCAACTACCAGGGGAGGCAATGCATGACACATGGTGGAGATTCAGCCAAAAGCTGAAAAAGTGTCCAAACCATGGTCTCACTGAGAGACATTTGAAACAGGCCTTTTATAGATCACTTAATTATGTTACTAAGTGTTTCGACTCGGAAAACTAGTAGGTGAAACTAGAGCCTTACAAGTGAGTTGTTGAGTTTGATGTGGGGTTTTATGTTGTAAAATGATTTCCCGAGCTTAGGCTGAGTGGTTTAGGGGTTAAACGTCAAGGTACGACCTCCAAGGACCAACCAAGGGTCCTTGAGGAGGACCTTAAAATATAACCCCAAGGTTGCCCCAAGAACTAAAATCTGCCAAATTTTTCATGACCTACGGATGGGACCTACAGGGCGTAGGTCCCTCAATGCCTCGTGGGGAGGCTTCGTGAGTCAAGGGCCTATTTTAGGAGCCCCAGTACTCCACCCACGGACCTACAGGATGGTTCATGACCCCACTCACGGTCCGTGAGTACTGCGTCGTGGATGGCACCTGCACAAGCTGCCTAGGTTCGACCATTTAAGAGACAAGTTAGTAAATTCCAAATTAATTAGTTAGTGATTGGGGACAATTTATATTGTTTTATTTCACTAATTTAAGACCTTTTAAACTATTAACCACCCTTTTTCAATTCATTATTCCCAAACCCAAATAGTAACCACCTCCTCTCCAAATATTCTCTCTCTAAAACCTCCATTGAAGAAGAAGAAGAGGTCAAGGTCTAGGACTCAAGGACTCAACTTTTACACTTAATTTCATGAGGAATATTCAATTAAGGTATGGTAGTTTTGATTCATGGTTAACTTTCCATCCATGAAGTCCTCAAACCTTCAATTTCAAAGTTGGAAATTCTCCAAAACTAAGGGTTTTCATTCTAGGTCATGGGTTCTTTCTCAAAAAGTTTTCAATGGTATAATTATCATATATTGAGATTTAATTTCTATTTTATGGTGGTTTTAAGATAAAATCCCCCACTAATCCATGATTTCCCCATAACCCTAATTTATGACTTTGAGGTGGGTGAATTGTAGTAAAATGAATGTTATGTAATTGATCTTGTAATGCTATAGTTACTTGAATTATGTCATTATTTATGCCTATATTGTAGCAATTCTAGGTGTATTAGTGAATTGTGATTCATGTCCTTGAAGGGCAAAATATGAAGGTTGATGTATAATCATGATGCTTATGTATATGCTTTGTGATTTCAATGAAAGTAATGTGATCATGACTACAATGCAATTGTGATATTATTGAAAGGTTACGGACGACATCTCTTAGTCCGTCGCTTTTTGGTCAAAATATCTAGTCAAACATTTTTAAAAAGTGACGGACAACGTCTCTTAGTCGGTCGCTTTATGGTCAAAATGCTGGTCAAATATTTTAAAAGAGTGATCGACAAAGAGACGATTCTGTCGCTTTTCTTAAAATATCTTTGAGGCAGATCGGGATTTACTCATTTTCTTCTCTCTCTATTCTCTATTTTCTATTCTCTCTTATTCTCTCCCTTTTCTCTAGTAGATTCCATCCAATCCTTGCCTCCACCGCCGCCGTTGCTGGGTTGCTGCCTTCGTCGTCGTCGCGCTGCCCGTCGCCGCTGCTCGCTGCTCGTCGTTGTTAAGGTAAGAGTTTGATTTTAGTTTTTTTTTTCAATTCTAGTAATTATAATTGGTTTGTTAGTTAGTATATTATTGTTTTAGTTTGTTGGGTTGTGTTATTGTTAATTTGATTTGATTATTGTTAGTTAGGTAGAGAATTGGAGATTTTTAATTTTAGGGTTTTCTTTTAAATTGGGCATTTTTAAATTGGATATTGTACTTAGTGAATGAATTAGGGTTTTTTAATTTTAGGACTAGTTTGAACTTGAGAATATGTAATTTGATTGTGAATTGAGATTTGTTTTTAATTTTATTGATATATTGTTAGTTAGTAAAGTGTTACTTTGAAGTTAGAAATTAGTAATTGAAATGTATATGATGAATGTTTGAATGTCATGAATATATATTGATCGATGAAGTTTTTTTTTTTTTGAACTAGAACTTGAATATATAACTAATTGTTGGATTAAAAGTTTATGTATAACTAGATATGAACTTGAATTTAGAACTTGAAGTTGAAGTTGAACTTAGAACTTGAATATAACTAATGAATTCTTGGATTAGAAGTTTATATATAACTAATTGTAGAAATTGGATATGAACTATTGAATTTAATTAGAACTTGAATTTTTATAGGATTTTAGAACTTTAATAAGGTTGTGAACTTTAGAAATCGTTAGAAATCTTGAATTTTTGTAGGATTTTAGAACTTTAGGTTGTGAATTTAGAAATCCTGAATTATTGTAGGATTTTAGAACTTAGATTTTTCAACTTTAGAGAACTTAAATTTTTGTAGGATTTTAGAACTTGACAAGGTTGTGAACGTTAGAAATCTTGAATTATTGTAGGATTTTAGAACTTTAAGTTGTGAACTTTAGAAATCTAATTATTGTAGGATTTTAAACTTTAGGTTGTGAACTTTAGAAATCTTGAATTATTGTAGGATTTTAGAACTTAAAGTTGTGAACTTTAGAGAACTTGAATTTTTGTAATATTTTAGAACTTTAGGTTGTGAAACGTTAGAAATCTTGAATTATTGTAGAATTTTAGAACTTTAAGTTGTGAATTTTAGAGAACTTTAATTTTTGTAGGATTTTAGAATTTTAAGTTGTGAAATTTGGAGAACTTGAATTATTGTAGGAATTTTAGAACTTTAAGTTGTGAATTTTAGAGAAACTTGAATTTTTGTAGGATTTTAAAACTTTAAGTTGTGAACTTTAGAGAACTTGAATTTTTGTATGATTTTAGACTTTAAAAGGTTGCGAGCGTTAGAAATCTTGAATTATTGTGGGATTTTAGAACTTTAAGTTATGAACTTTAATTTAGAACTTTAAGTTGTGAATTTTAGAGAACTTGAATTTTTGTAGGAACTTTAGGTTATGAAACGTTAGAAATCTTGAATAATTGTAGAATATTAGAACTTTAAGTTGTGAATTTTAGAGAACTTGAATTTTTGTAGGATTTTAGAACTTTAGGTTGTGAAACGTTAGAAATCTTGAATAATTGTAGAATATTAGAACTTTAAGTTGTGAATTTTAGAGAACTTGAATTTTTGTTGGATTTTAGAACTTTAAGTTGGAACTTTAGAGAATTTGAATTATTGTAGGATTTTAGAACTCTATGTTGTGAACTTTAGAAATATTGAATTATTGTAGGATTTTAGAACTTAAAATTGTGAACTTTTAAGAGAACTTGAATTTTTCTAGGATTTTAGAACTTTATAAGATTGTGAGCGTTAGAAATCTTGAATTATTGTAGGATTTAAGAACTTTAAGTTGTGAACTTTAGAGAATTTGATGAACTTTAGGTTATGAACTTTAGAAATCTTGAATTATTTTAGGATTTTAGAACTTTAGGTTATGAACTTTAGAAATCTTGAATTATTTTAGGATTTTAGAACTTTAGGTTATGAACTTTAGAAATCTTGAATTATTTTAGGATTTTAGAACTTTAGGTTATGAACTTTAGAAATCTTGAATTATTTTAGGATTTTAGAACTTTAGGTTGTGAACTTTAAAAATCTTGAATTATATATTGTGGGATTTTAGAACTTTAAGTTGTGAACTTTAGAGAACTTGAATTTTTGTAGGATTTTAGAGCTTTAGGTTGTGAACTTTAGAAATCTTGAATTATTGTGGAATTTTACACTTTAGGTTGTGATCTTTAGGAATCTTGATTTATAGAACTTATGAACTAATTATTAGGTTGAACTTTAGAAATCTTGATAAAATATAGTCTTTATGAACTATTTGTAATTTTGAAACGAATTTTTTGTAATTTTGAAAAACTTTATAAGTCTTTATATTGTGATTTAGATATTTTTGAATGTTAATTTAAGTTTGTTGCTTTATATTTTGTGTAGCTTCTTTATAATGTTTTGTGTTTGATTGGGGATTAATTGAATTGAATTGAATTGCTTTTGCAGGTGGGCAGCAGAAACTGCCAAAAAAATTGCAGAAAAAGCGACGGACAAGGTGGTTTTATTCGTCGCTTTTCTAGATTTTATTCTTTCAAAAACCCAGAAAAACGACGGACAGGGTCCTTTAGTCCGTCGCTTTTTTTTAATTTATTTTTTTTAAAACCCAGAAAAGCGACGGACAAAGTCTTTCAGTTCGTCGCTTTTCTGGATTTTTCAAATTTTATTTATAAAAATGCGACGGACGGCGTCTCATTGTCCGTCACTTTTCAAGATTCTAAAAAAATTTAAAATTAATTAAAGCAACGAACTTCGTCTCTTTTTTAAAATTTAAAAAAAAAATTAAAATAAAAAAAGCGACGGACGGCGTCGCATTCTTCAATATAATAATTTAAAAAAAAAAAACCAAAAGCAATGCAGTCCGTCGCTTTTTGGCGACGCAATTCGTCACTTTTGGAAAAACGTCGAGCCAAAAAGCGACAAGATTGACTGCGTCGCTTTTCTGTCGCTTTTGACAGTTTAGGGTTTCAAGATCAAACCTCCAATTCACCAAATTGCTTAAGGGATTTGAACTCCAAGGTATGATAGTGTTCACCTATGGAGCTCTTTCCTCCATAGGTCCCTAAATTCTCCAAATTTCAAGTTAGAAATCTCCAATTGAAGGTAGGGGTTTCTTCCATATCATGAGTTCCTTTCAATGTTGATCCAATTGATTGTTTTATGAATTTTTATGCATGAATTGAACTAATTACATGTTTTTAAGATGAATCCCCATGAACCCATGAGTAACCCATGTTTTCTAAGCTATGATGATATAATGTGGGTCTTGAACTATGAAAGATTAATTTATGATGATAGACATGTCTTCTCCTTATGAAATTTATGTAAATGAATATGAAGATGATTCGACTTTGAAAATATGATGAAGCTTATGAATTATTGAAAATGCATGTTTTATGAAAGTAATGCTTATGACTCAAGAAAGCTTATAGATGAAGGTATCTACATGTTCTATGAAGCTTGGCCAATTGACATGAACGATATCTAGACTTGCCCTCAATGCCTTTTGGGCTATTTTCCTAAATTAGGTTTTGATAAGTATGGTATCCGGATATGTCTTCAATGATTATAGATCACGATTTCAAAACTATTTCCATTAGTAGTAGGGCATTTCTAGCATGAAGTGAATGACTATGAGCCTTAAAGCTATTATGGAAAGATCATGGATGGTGAAAGATTTTCTCATGCATGGTCTAAGGAGCTATCATATGATAATACAAGTGACGACTGATGAGTCGGGAGTTTCGACTCATTTAGGGCTCATTATTCAATGAATTTGTATCCTCAATGCATATTTTGTGCTCATAATTGATGTTAATGTGTTTATATGCAGTAATGAAGGCTTAAGAACAAGGCAAAGACATTATGATGGGAAAAGGAGCAAAAAAGTTGGAAAATCTGAAGAAAAGAGAAGTTGGAGCTCGCAAAAGCTAATCGGCGACTCGCCGAGTGAGTTTCCAGCTCGCAAAATTGTCCAGCTCAGCAGCCCATGGATCAACCCAACTCGGCGAGTGAAAAAGCACTTCAGCGACGCGTCGAATGGAACGTCAAAAACGATCCAGCTCGCCAAATCTTCCAGAACAATTGTATGCAACAGTTAAGCTAAAAGCTGAGAAGACATGCACTTTGGCAGATCGCTAAGTCATTCGGCAATCCCGACTATATCAAAACTTTTGGGAACAGATAAATTCAATCTTTGAAAAGAGAAAAGAGAGTTCCCATAGAGTGCTTTACCCAATTTTGAGAGCTTTTACATATTTTTACATTGTTGAACATTCTTGGAGAAGATTTGAATCTTGGATTTGAAGTTTTAGGATTCTAGCCTTAATTTTGGCATTGAGTAT
This sequence comes from Solanum tuberosum, assembly GCF_000226075.1. Classification (NCBI taxonomy): domain Eukaryota; kingdom Viridiplantae; phylum Streptophyta; class Magnoliopsida; order Solanales; family Solanaceae; genus Solanum; species Solanum tuberosum. Next base: position 3,490,712 of record NW_006238938.1, on the reverse strand, counting down.
TGCAGATTACTAACAATTCAGATGGATAATCTTTTTGGTAACAATTTCTTACTTTTCTCTATATTTGGCTAAACCCCATTCCCTTAGGGGTGTGATCATGTAATCGAATACATAAATTAGTTTGTGGGTATTGTTAATTGATGAATTTAATGTTGTTTTGAAACAAGTTCAATTGTTTATTCATGTTTTCATTGATGAACTGAAGTTGTAAATTCGGTTCTAGCTTAGCTCTTTATGTTTTCTTGAGAAAGAGGTATAGAGTACAATGAATGATTGATAGTTGAATTGATTTGCGTCTTTACAACTTAGCTTGAGAAAGTGGGTTTAATTAAGGAATTGGCTTGTTTTGTATTTTTAAGCTTGTTGAGGTTTGAGAGAATTCAATCGAAACATGATAGCTGATCGAGAGATAGTTATTATATTAAAAACCTATCCTACCCATTGAGATTCAACAACTTAAAACAATCAATCATTACCCATTAAGCGAAATTACTATTCGATTGCTCACACTCCTAAGGTCCTCTCTCTAACCGTTCAAATCCCGTGTTAATGGTTACTAAAATCCCCTCCTTTGATATTGATAATTGTAACTTCTTGATTTATTTTATGTTGCGCCAATCTTTTATTTCTACAAAAGATTAGAACAAGTTTTTACTTCATACTTGAATTCTTTACCGTATCACTCTCTATGGGATCGACCCCAACTCATTATTGGGTTTATACTTGTACTTGAGCGTTATCATCAACTACCCATGTCTCTTAATGATAAGATAACTCAAGATTAATAATTATTTCATGGGATATATGCTTAGCACCGAGTGGACAAGTGGCAACCACCCATGTCCCATAACTATGTGCCACCATAGGATGATTATCTTAGAGAGACGATGATGGCCTTAGATAGACATTATCTAGTGGATCCATGTAAGCTAGAAGTTCATGGTTCTACTCTGGAAAGTAGGACACTCTTTTTTCGGTGTGAGAGCATTACACCAAATTCTATGTTATAGCTCATATGGTCTCTATGTTGGTTGAGGCTACTTCCTACAACAATAATGAACTAAGGTTAATTCAAGAAGTATCTCACATATGTTCAAAGATGATTTTACTTGCATTGCTCACGATTACGATTTATATTTTCTAACCCTATCTTATGTTTTGACTTGGTCTTTGCTTATCACGAAAAGTTCTTTTAGCGTGATTTCATAACTTTTATGCATTGCTATCATGCTTGATACATTTTTGTACTAACATATACTCTTGCACATTGTTTCACTAATGTAGGGTCCGACGCTCCTATTCTGCATCTTCGTGGCTAGGGATCACTTAGTAGATATTGAAGATTGGTGAGTCCTCATGTTTTGAGGACTGAACCTTTATTGCTTATTGTCTTCATATTTTTAGAGATTTTATGTGATGTACGGGTTACCTCCTGATCACTCTTGATGTAGTAGATGACTTTTGAGACTATCTAGACTTTCGCTTCGTTTTGACAAAACTCTTTATGATATGAATTGTCTGTTAGAATCTCTTGATTTTCTATTATCTTGTTTATGTATGATAAGTGGCTTGTGTAGGGCTTTTTGGGGTCTTATACGGCATGTCACGTATAGGGGTACCTTGGGTCGTGATAGACTCACCAACACGTTTGCCGCTAATTGTGGATAGTACTAATCGTAAGTTGGATATGGAGTGCCAGAATATATATTATCAAACAATATAGACAGAAAGTATGCATTCAGTACTTTGAATGTACTGAGTATGTAAGATAATGCATACTATACATAATATCTGAACAACAACAATCTGTAAAAGATAGTTTATGTATTGACCATGTAAAATAACATGAAATTGAGATATACTGATCTGAAATTTGTAAGTACAAGGTCATGCAATATCTGAAAATCTCATTGTGATAGATACTAAAATTGACAAAACCATGTGAGCTACTACATGAAGTTCAGTGTAGTACTTCTCCCACACTAAAAGGAGAGTGTCCAATACTTGCCAATGTAAGGGACCTGATATCTGAGCTTATGTGGTTCCTCTAGCTAATGTCTATATAGACAAATCCTATGGTGACACATAGTTCTAGGAATTAGGGATTGCTACTAAAGGTCCACAGACGCTGACCGGAATCCTTTATTTCGAAATCTGCTCTATGCTAAGTATTACTCCCAACGAAAACATACATATAAAATGGAAATAGTAGTAATTTGATAATACAGAATCATACTTATAATTGATAAATATTGAGTATCTCATAAATTATGATAACTGAATATAATGTGAAAGATATTTTATCTGAAAGCATCTAAATCATGATATTAGATAAATCTAGAATAACATAATTCTAAATCATGAAACTAATTTTATACTATGAGTTAATGAAAATACAATTGAAAACGTGGAATTATAATTAAGATCATGCAATTGGAGGCTATTCATGAAGAAAAATTAAAATTCATCAAGAATCCATGAATATCATAGAAACCCTAGGATTGGAGAAATCGTAAACTTATAGAATTGAGGTTTTCTGGGGACTCAATGGATGAAGGGGTACCCATTGATGAAATCTCACATACTTGGAGTAGGAACCCTAGATTGAATGTTGGAGGGGAAGCTTGAATCTTGGATTCTTTGTTCTTGCCTTGAGAGAAAACTTTAGAGAGAAGGAACCTGATTTGGGGAGAGTATGAGATGTTAGGTTCACTAGGAATCAATTAATCCCACTTATAATTAGGCCAAAAAACATATTATAGGATTTTAAGAATGGGAAAAGACCAAACTGACCGTCATTACAAACTATCAAAGGCCATCTATGGACTATAGTTCAACTTATGGAATGTAGAAGCCTATTTGTAGAAGACAATTGAAATTTCTAGGTTTCTGATCTTTCAAACCACGAGACCATTCTACGAATCCTAAATCCTTATATGATTTGTAGTGTATAATGATTTGTGATGTCCATTTCTTGAAAACAATATACTAAAATACACATTCTTTCAGGTCTGATCTATGAGACCACATTCTACAGACCGTAGTCCTAACTATGACTTGTAAACCATTTTCTTCCTATTAAAGTCCAATTTCTAAATTTTTTAAGTTGTTTTATGATTCATGTCTATGACCTGTAAAAATCTCCACGATCCATAACTTGACTCGTAGACACTGATCCAATTTTCCTAATTTCTGAAGCTTTATCTAAGAGACCCATCTATAGCTCGTACTCCCTTCTACGGCCCGTAGGTGGTGCCCGTGAAACACAACATCTACAGACTTGAGTATGTTTTCTGTAGTCTTCCTGGTTTGATTTGAGCTAGATATTTTTGGGGTGTTACGGTAGTCTCGGGACAAGACAATATCAATGGAGCATCAAGATGGAGGACAAGAAGAAGTTCTTATGCTTTCTACTTAAGTTATTTCTTAACACCCCACAACTTCTAAGCAAAAATCCAAGTCATTCTCTAAATGTGTATTGACTTGAACCTAATGATTTATAATTGTACATATGTGTTGAGGTCAATTATTTAGTATGAGAATATCTTTGGAGATTAATTAAGGTTATAAGAATCCTATAGCACAAAGTTGAGTTGAAATCTTCTTTACCGATTAAATTTTGCTATAAGTTTTTACTTAGGTCAACTTCAAATAATTATATATCCTATAATATATATAGTTATGTGTCCTATAGTACACCCCATACTAAAGATATTTTAGTCTTTTTTTCAACATCGCCATTCATTCATAAATCTAAGTCCATAGTAAAATGATAGGATCATTTTACCAAAGTGCACCAATCTGAAGTTTTATAAATGTTATGTACTCTCTTTCATTGCATCTGCTCATTCAAGGAGATTAATATGAACAGATGGGCACAATTATAAAAAGAGTTCTATTTGATAGTTTAATAGAGATTTATTAGACTATGGGTTCGCTTAGAATACCAATCTGCTTAATTGATCACATGTGGCCCTCCACATTAATTTATAAAAGTAAATCAATTGCTTGAGGAGACTTGTTGCCCTTGCTATTTGTGCTAAGATATGCATTCTTATATTATTGTTGTATTTGAAACTTATTTTATTTGTGTGACCATGCATACTCATTCATTCTCATTAATCATAATATTGGTACTAATAGAAATAACGTTTTTGAAGATAAATATGCATGCACGAGGGAAATAGATTTGGGTGATTAATTATTGATGATATCAAGGACAATATCTAGTTTGCATTTTCAAGGAAAATAGTTTGTAGGGTATATGGACCCCACTAGTCCCCTATGGATCCCATCTCTCAGTGTATTCTGAGTAGAGAAGGTACACAGATAGAATCATTGGACATTGCATTCAAGTAAACTGCACCATTTTGTTAGTACTGTTATGCCTCATTTAGCTTCTTAGTGACTGTCTTATACTGAACTATTAGGACATTTTCAAAGTGCATGATTTATAATATTCTATGCATTTTATAGTTATTACTCTTGCTCGGTTGGCCTATGATGCCTACTAAGTATGCTTGGTTTTTGCTTATACTCCTCTTGCTACATCTTTTCTGATAAGATCCTAACACTAGCTATCCATATATATCCTTACTTATTTGAGAGGATACTTTATTTAGAGTTATGGGGAGCTCCCTATGTCTTAGGACTTGACCAATCTTTCTCTACATTTCAAGTATGTCTTTATAGTTGTTAAACAATTGAATTTATTATAGATTGTAATTTGTTTTATTTTAGAAAGATCTTCTAAGAGTGAGACAGAGTCATGAGATAGTTATGTTTTAGTATCTTGCATTATTATGAAAGATTCAAGCTTTAGAGAATTATTTATGTTACTATTTAATTATTTTCGCATTTAATTTATGTTTGTATGTATTTTGGGAAGGATTATCATGCCTACATAAGTGTTGGGGTAGGTGTCACCGTGACCATAGATTTTGGTTTGTAAAAAAAAAGGAATTCGAATAAATTTTTTATTGAAAATGGAGTTCAAATCGACCTTAAAATAACCAAATTATGATTTATTGACTTACTTGAAAAATTCCAAAATCCCATGTTCATACACAATTTGAATGATGGCATAATAAACTAATCAATAGGAAGTGTCAAGGAGAGCTTGAATGTTGCACCATGACAACACCTTCAAGTAGCTTTAAAAACCACCCTAAACCAAGCTCAAAATCTCCAAAAAAAAATGGAGTTTGAACAAATAAACTCGCGTAAAGGAATATTTCACTAAAAATCCTAAGTACCATCACAATTACAAATAAAATGTCTTAATTTAAAACTGTAAGGTCCTAACCTGATATTGCAATGTGAGACTTTGGTCTTTCATTAGACTGCTAACTGGCCACCCTTTGATTTTGAAATTGATAGATTCTTTCCGAGCTTAAGGACATAATATTCGAACCTCACAATCGCGAACAAATAATATTGAAATTGAAAGATTCATAGAAAACCTCAAACATTACAATTGTGAATCACCTTCACAATTGCGAATATACATCAAATGACAAAGTTTTTAAGAACAAAATACACAATTTTTTAGAATGGACCCTTAATATTTATTTGGATTACACAAACGAATAGTTAAGTTGATCGTAGTACATATTTTTGACCTATTGAAATTACTAAATCACTCGTTGGAGATCATTTTGATAAAACGATGACTGTAGGCAACTCCAAATTTCATGAACACAAGAATTCCACCTAAAAATTTAAATCACTTTCGAGTTCCATAGAATTCTTTCCATCCATACAACATATTAGAATCAACAAAATTCGAACACACCTCGTTATCCTCAAATATTGACTTTGATCAAATTTTCCAAGTTTCAAACTTCTAAAACTAAAAACCTTAGCTGAAACATATCTGGTAACCTAGATAATTGTGTCACTGATTCCCACATGTATTAATAGATAACTTAAGCTATGGGGAGGGTCAAGCACAATAGAGGTGAAAAATCACAAAATGACTATGATTGTTGTTACAATAGAACTCTAAAATTACTATCTTTTATGTTTTTTTTTTTAGTTTTCATGTACAGTGTAGTTCTTTTAGGGTCACATCTCTATATCTTAAAAGTCTTTACCTATCTTAATAAGTCTTTGGGGTTAGAATTGTTGTTTTCCACATTTTAATTGGATTTATGATATGTTTTGTGTAAGGCTTATTTCTACTTCTTATTTAATTTATATTTTACAATATTTTTTAAAGGATTTGTAAGTGAAGAATTGACTTATCAATATGTGGGATTGGCATTGGTGTCATCATGACCATAATTTTTGGTTCATGAGGAAAATGTAATTCCAAATTGAATAAGCATGTCACTAGAATATTTTTGTTCCTATTACCTGCTTATAAAGCATTGAATCAGTCTTATAATTATCTTCATATGTTGGACTTGTTGCCAATGTCTATATGCTTTTAAAATAACTTTAGCTTTAACCACAATATTTGTAGTAGAATCTATCTCTGTTGCTTCTGCATAAAAAAATTTCCTCAAAATATGTCACGACCAACTACACCCTACACCCTAGATGTGACCGACACTTAGAACCACAAATATCCCAAATGGACTCTTGGTACTAGCATACTGTTATTGAATAACTGAACATTTTTTTATAATGCAAGTGGAAGGTGAAACATAACTAACAAGATCCTTAAATTTAAGGCATAATGAAACAACTACAAATCCATGGAAGACTATTAAATTACCTTTGTCAGAATATAATCCTATATTGATTAAAATAAAATAAATATGCCAGGACATAGCCCCCAACTAGATTCAAAATGATTATTGTCTGAGGTAAAGATCTAACTACTGATTACTTCATGAAGTCACTGAATGAGGACTCACCAATTGCGGATTGAAAGTGCTACAACCTATCTAACCACGAGTCTGAAAGTGAACTCTTGAATCTACATCATAATAGGATGCATTGTAGAGAAAAGTATGTGGTCAGTATGTGGAATGTACTGAGTATATAAAGTGACGCTAGACATCCATCATTTTTGGTAACAACATGCTTCCAAAGACTGATGAGTTTTAATAATCATGAATATATGGAATGGATATAGAAACATCTTAAAAAGGTATAAAAATATCATCTAGAAATTTGCTTTAATAGTTTGTAAAAATAAAGCTATTTTTTTAGCTCTGAACTGAAAATACATTTGAACTGATAATATGAGAAATCATATTTAAAATTAAAGTGTAATAAAATAATGATACCATTGGTGTGAAGTTTCTTCCAATCGACACACACCATATGAGCTTATGTTGTCTAACATATAATCCCAGTTGAGAGGACTGCCTTATACCTTGTTAGGGTATAGAACCTATCTATCTACTGTGGATGACTAAGTCACTCGGGCTAATGAGATGACAAACTTGCGATGTATGCAAATCCTACAGTGGGACGTAGTTATGAGACTATTGTATGATGAACCTACGTCCAGTTGGTAATAATCCTCCCAAAATAGTATGTATATAGTGATACTATCTGTCTGGCTGAAACAAGTATGATACTTTGCTCAAAATCATCTTTCAAATAATCTTTACTAAAATTAAAATTTATATCATGCTAATTTGATGCTTGAAAAATCATAAATTTTAGAGAAACTATAGAAATCATGCTGAGCTAGTTCAATGAGGTTTATAAACCAAGTAAGTAAATCTAGAACATAAGCATATAATAGAATTGCATAAATTGACGAAAACCCTAACTTGGATTTTAGGAATTTTGTAGTAATCTTTGAAAGAAAATAAAACTTTGACATGTTATCCCATCAAGACAGGTCAACCTAAGATACATCTACAGGGGTAAATGTGGAAATAAGAGAGGAAACAAAGAACTAAGAACAACATATCACAAAAACCATAATATAATTTTTTTTTTCCAAAACCTCGTGCCACATGTACAAGCCACTAGATAATAATACAGATTTGATGTAAGACCATGTTTGAATGTCTCTAGTTCTAGATAGAAATAAGACACAAAATAAGAGTATGTGATGTTTGGTGGAGCAACTAGTAGCTACCTCACGTACTCCTAAGTGCAAGCCCCAGACATTGATGGGGGAGGATGACCAGGACGAACCCGGACCATAACCTACACAAGTGTAGAAAATCAAGGGAATGAGTAAAAAATAAATACATTACTGTAACGACCCTAAAAGAAAAAAAAAAAAAAAAAAAAAAAAAAG
>NW_006238938.1:3472507-3478620 GCF_000226075.1 Solanum tuberosum | reverse complement strand
CCTTTTTAGCATGTTTTTGCATGGCTTCCATACTTAGTACTTAATTGTGCTAACCCCTTTCTTTCCCTTTTTGGACTAAAGTGTAGGGATTTGGAGATGATGACATGTCATGGCTTTGATAGGTTTCTAAGTGTTGAAGATGAAGACTTGGTGAGTCCTCATAGATTCGAGGACAATACCCAATATGTTCTTTTATGTCTTTTTTGTATTGTTTGAGTTGTGTACGGGATTAGTCCCGAATTTTGTACTCTAAAGTATTAGATGGTTTGAGACATCATGTATAAAGTCTAGAAAGTCTTCCGCTTGCTATTTTTTTTATGCAATGTTTTCTTGGTAAAGAAAGTTTTAAATTACTTATGGTTTTAGTGTCTATGCGATGAATGAATGCTAAGAGGCTTGTATTAGACCTCTTCGAGGTCGAGTACGCCGGTTACGACTAGGGGGTGCTCCCGGGTCGTGACAATTACTAGGAAAGTATTCCTAGCTAACCCTAAAAGAAGGTTCGAACACCCTCGACCATGACACATCATCCAAACCTCCAAACAATAGAACCTGTATAGAAATATGAATCCAGCCCAACTGTCACGACACAAAGTACACCCTAGATGTGATATGACATATAAGTCCCCGAGAGGTCCTACAAAATTCACTTGATATGCATATACATAACATAATAAAGCAAGACATCTCATATGAAGTAAAAGGCTTGACATTTAAGGAGAAGTCTACCATAGTATTGACAAGCCATCTATTACATCAAAGGAGCGGTCGGGACATAATGCATACACCATATACAACATATGAAACGTAAAGACATAAGAAAGAAATAAATGCGACATCATCCTCGGAGTATGAAGACTCACCAAGTCTTTGTATCTACAAGGAAATCCACTATCCACAAACGGAGGGAGAGGAATCGTCACGCCCTACATTAATGAAAAAATGTAGGCACAAGTATGTATTAGTACATGAAATATACTAAGTATGAGCGGAATGCAATAAAACATGAAACATGATCATAAGAGGGCATAAAACATGAAATGCATGACATAGCTAAACATAGTAAAAACATTTAAGAAGAATCATAAATAATGAACATGGTCAATGCATCTTAAAACATAAGGAAATTTTTTTAAAAATAATTTAGTTAAATTTATGGGATATTCGCTTTAATTGAAAATAGACCATGTGAGTCATAACATGGAATCCGATGTAACTCTCGCATCGAGAAGTGAGAGTGTACTTACCAAGGTAGAACTCTGTGTCATGTCATGTGATATATGTGGATCCACTAGCTAGACCATTTAAGGAAATCCTATGAGGGCACATAGTTTGGAACTAGAGGTTGCTACTAGAGACTATCATATTTGAGCCTCCACCTCAAAGTTCTCTTGGTTCTAAGTTAAATCCTAATGGAATTGTCATTTTCATAAATTTACTATCATAAACGGAAAAACAAATTCAAATACTAATCCAAGCTTAAACATCATAGAGTAGCTCATTAACTCTTTAATCAAGTCTAAGTAAGAAATCTTTCACCAATCCATGATTCCTTAATATGTAAGAAAATACTTTCATAATTTTATTGATACTCATCTTAAAGTAACCTAGATCATAAACAATCCCTTTTCATAAATTATGCATAAGTTCATAAAAACATCATTCATAGCGTTTCTTCAAATTCATGCAAATTAGGGTTCATAGTCAAAATCATGATCAATGCATGGATTCATATGGAATTGATTAGAAAACATGTAATTGAAACTAAATAATCATAATATGATAAAAATCAAACAGTTTAAATCAACACAAATAGAACCCATGAAGAATTGAACGAATTAGTTGATGGGTAAATGTGGATAATTGACTTAATCGATAGTTAATGGGCTAAAGTAATCATTTATTTAAGACCCTATACCATTTATTCCATATAATTAACTTAAGTTAGTGAAATTTACCACTTTGAATACCTAATTATTTTATATGGAAACAAAAAAGGAGATAGGGGAACAACGAAGGAGACGTGCTTCAGGCGACGGGTAAGAAACAATCTGAAACTTGTGATATTTATATAGTTAATGATTGAAAAATGTTCACTGTTATTATTACTTAATGAAAGCTGATAGGTATTTGGAAATTTGCAAGTTTGACCGTGTGTAATATTTTTGGTTTGGGGTGGGGACGAATTGACAAGAACTTTAATTTTTGTTTGTTAGCGAATGGATTCCAGGGAATTGAATCCTTGACGAGTAGGAAAACATTAAAATCATGAATTATAAATTGGGATTACATGTAAAAGGGCAAAAGTTTGACGGTTGGGTCATGATGTCGCCGCCATTGATTTTTTTTTTGTAATAGTGGCTTCGAAATTAATAATATTAATCATTTATTATATCATAAATTCAGTTTTTAATATATTGAGATATGTAATTAATTATTAGGTGCATGATATTATATGAATACCATTAGAATTATGCTATTCAATAAAAATTGGGACTTAACCCTAAAGTTGAAACTTAGGAATTTGATTATAAATTCAGGTGAATTTTTGGGTCTAGGCTAAACCTATAGTAATATGGGTGTTGTTAGTTTCAAAACCTTATTGTGATTATTTACTTGAATAGATTGTATTGATTTGGAAGCTCAGCGAAAAGGAAATGTTCAAGTCCCGGAGTGATTGTTCGATTGTTTGAGGCAAGTGGATTTCTAAACCCTTGTTAAGTGCATAGAGTTGTGTATTTCCTTGTGGTATGTGTTGGGGAGTAATGAGACTTGGTGATAGGTTGACTTGTCCCTGTTGAATAATTCTAACGATGAAAAAGGGGTAGTAAAAGGCAATGTGATTTAATTGTTGGTGTGTGATGTTTGAGAATGATTTGTAAGGCGTATTGCTTAATTGTTGATGTTGTATCACGGTTGCATTGTTGTGAATTGTGCCTTGTTATGAAAATGATCATCTTCTTATTATTTATGTGAACATGTCATTTGCATTGGTTCTGAGACATGGTTGTGATAAGTGTTATGTGATAAGAGGATGTACCATTTCGAGGGACGTATCACGCCCTGCAATGGATACTATATATCGAGGGATGTATCACGTGCCGTGATGGATACTATATATCGAGGGTCGTATCGCACGCCGCATGGATGCATGGACAGATATGTCCCCAATGGGTCCCGGACTAAGAGACAACGGGTGTGTATTGTTAGGTCAGACATGCATCATTATACTTTACATTGCATTTCATTGCATTGCATATTTTTATCATTGATGAACCTGATCTTGTGTGTTGCTAATCTTCTAAGTGCCTTTCTGTGGAAGTTGTGATTAATGAGTATTGAGTTTGTTGTTGAGGATATGTAATTTGTTATAGTGTTGTTGTTGAGCTGTGTGTTATGTAAACTATGAACTGTTAGGTTGGGCTGGTTTTATGCAGGTTGTAGTTGTGGAGGTTCGAATGGGGTGTAAGGAGTACCCGTATTCTGTTCCCTTAGCTTGTGTTCAGAAGTTTACTTGCTGAGTACCGTTTGGTTTGGTACTCACCCCTTGCTTCTACATTTTTGTAGGTTACTAGCCTGGACCTTTGTGATATTTTCTCCTCTTGTCTGAGGCTTCCTGTGGAGATTTGTGAGATAGGTATTTTCCATCTCAGTAGACCTTCTTACTCCTATTTATGATTTTGTTCTACTTTAGAGACAACGTCATTTGAGACTTACGTGTTTTCTTTCAATTCTTGTGTATTACATTAGAGGCTTGTACACGTGACAACCAGGTTTTGGGGGTATTTTTATGTTGATTATATATTTCCGCATTTTATCGTAATTGTTGAGTTTTTAAGATGACTTGTCTTGGTGGGATAAGACGAGTGCCATCACATCCATTTTTGGGTCGTGACAAAATGGTATCAAAGCCCTAGGTTCATAGGTCTCACATGTATCCAAGCCGAGTCTAAGTAGAGTCTCGAGGATCGGTACAGAGACGTCTGTACTTATCTTCGAGAGGCTATAGTGACTTTTAGGAAAAATCTTCACTTTTTGAATCTCTATCATGCGCCCCTAGTCCAATTTAATTCTTATCACTTCAGTCCATTCACTCTCACTTATGTGCTGACTCGTGTGTAGTTCCTCATATGAGTCGTTGGTATGTCGTGTATGGATTGGAGTCTAGATCTAGTTTGGAAGTGATAAAGTTATTATAAGGATGTGTGGTCAGATTAAGAATGTTCAGCAATTTGAAAAGTTTGAGTAAGGTGATGACTCGATGATGCATTTTGACGATATTTGATTGATGAGGTTGAACAATGGTTTGAGGGACTTCATGAACGTGTTGTATTTCTTAAGTTAGTTACCTAGTAGATGGAATAATACTTGTGTGGTATGGGCAATATCTTGATTAGTTCGATAATTGAAAGTGGAATGATTAAAATGATGGATAGGTAATGGACAGTGTGACTTTAGAAACTATAATTAGTAAAGTTGTGATAACATGTATGGGTTTCTTAGCAAATAATGAAAAATAATGTTGCGCTAGTTGAGATCAGAACCTCTACTATGACTTCATATATTAAGTGTATATCAAAGAGGATCATGATATGACTACTATAATGGTATCGATCCATACTTGGTAAGAGTTATGGAGTGTGTTACTCCTAATATTGACCTGATCTGCGAAGGAATCACTTTGGATGAGAGACTGAATGAATTTAATAGTGTATTGTAGTTACTTTATGGTCAGAAATGTTTAGGCTATTTGAGTACAATCTTCTCGAGTGGTATGTTGTATTCTAGTGGTGGATTTAAAGGACTTTCACGATGTGCTACTAGTGGTATATGGAAATGGGTACGTTGATTGTCAAGTGTGAATACTAACTACTTAAGGAGTGGTCAGATGTATCACATGCTCATATTGAATACTAACTACTTAAGGAGTTATCAGTTGTATCACATGCTCATATAATTAGATTGATGTTGCATTCACGTTTGGGAAACCAACTAGTTCGTTACTACGGACGCTTGGGTTAAGCATTATTTGTAAGGAAGTTTTTTTGTGGTGGATCTTTGGTACGGTAATAATGTAGTTAGGTTGTGAAGTGTATCTCGAAGATTTTAAATGAGTGATGATTTCAGCGTAAGCTCCATGGAAGTGGATCGATATTAGGATGACAAGCTTACGAGTATAGAAAGTCCCAACGAGTATACTTGTGTGAAGGTAATTGAGAATTTTAGTAATAAAGTGTGTATAAAATTGTGTTAGTCCTTTGAATTCGATTGGTATAGTTGGGTTTGAGATGTCATGTCGATGACAAGGTTGCCTTTGTAGTGATGGGAAGGGCTAACTAAGCATGATGGTAATAAGGGATTGTGATGGATTGTGATTGAGAAGTAATTATATAATAAGGATTGTTGGTTAAACAAATTTTGTATGGTAATAAGGACTTGCGAGTATCTAAGGTTGTGGTTTTCTAGTATTTGGTGAGTAACGTGATTGTATGGAAAGTTTTAGGAGATGCAGGGACACCGCTTGAATAGAACTTAAAGGAATTAGAGTCATAATGAGAAAAAAAAATTGTTAGATGAAGTGTAGCCTTCAGAAAGAGGTGAGAACAAAAATATTTTATTCTGATTGCAAGGGCTAAGGAGGTATCTTCAGAAGGTTGAGAATTGGGTTCGGAGACACGTGGTTTCTTTTGTTTTGCTCTTGTTATGGTAATAGTGTCCCAGGTTCATCAAATTGGTTAAAAACTATTGGATAAGGCTTGAAAAAAGAGTGTACAAACATTCAACTCAAGTGTGATGATAAGTTCTTTTATGGTTTTGAGTTTGATAATGAGTATGGTTGAATTTTTCATGAAAGATATGATAAGTTTGATGGAGAGACTATCAATGATAAGCGAAGATACGTGAATTCGTAAAAATCTTCAAGGTATAAACTAATGTTGATATATAAAGGAATTGGGTTACACAGTTGGATTCAAAATTCAAGTTTTTCATTGTGAGTTTAAGTTTGTGGTAGTGTCTTTTGTCAAGGTATGAATTGGTAAGGTAAGAAATGATCGATCACGTTGAGTATGAAGTATTTGGAAGGACTTAAAAATAATTTGAGTAGTAAATTT
>NW_006238938.1:3471252-3471443 GCF_000226075.1 Solanum tuberosum | reverse complement strand
CCGAATTTTAGAGCAACCGTATCAAAATTCGAAAATCGCAAAAATGCGATTTGGAATGATCCACTTTAAAGGGGCATATCTCTTAGCACACAACGAACTGGAAGGGCCATAAACTATCAAAATTAAAGCCCTGTGAGTTAGCTTTCCAATGCACTTGGTTTCACCTTATTCCGAGTTATAACGAAGGAGTT
>NW_006238938.1:3469376-3469643 GCF_000226075.1 Solanum tuberosum | reverse complement strand
GGGTTCCCCATTCGCCGGTCACGTCTAGGCCCTAGGCTTGGGTCGTGACAGGGTTGTTGGTCAAAGGATAAGATTGGTAAGCAAGTCAGCGAAATAAAAAAAAAGTTTGGTATATCAAAGAGTTCAAGGTATTTAAAATTTGCATCAACGAAAGAAAAAAAAAGTCTGGTCAATTTACCTCACTTTTATCACTCAAACACAAAACCCCAAAAATCTAAACCTAAAGTTCCTCCTTCTCTCTACTCTCTCTCTCTTCTCAAGAACTCC
>NW_006238938.1:3467025-3468043 GCF_000226075.1 Solanum tuberosum | reverse complement strand
TATGTTATGTATGATCATTATGAATATGGTAAGTTATGATGAAATATGATCTTATGAATGTATGCATGAAGTAGGTTGCTTAATGTGATACTTGGCTTTGAATAGGGTTATGGGGTTCTATTCTTTGCATTGCACTAGTATTGCTTGGGTTGTCTACATGTTGGGATGATATTATGTTGGTTTGGACTATGATGCTTACTTTGTGTGCATATTGGATTTACTTGGCAAAAAGCATGTTTTGAATAAAATGTCCTTTTATGCATGTTTTAATGGTTTTTATGCATAGTAGCCATACTTAGTATGTGTGTTGTCCTAACCCATATTTTCTCCCTTTTCCCAAACATTTAGGTTCTGGCCGTTGAGGATTCAAGCTTACTTCTCAAGACACTTGGAGTTGCTTCCCCAAGTTGGTGAGTCCTCAAGTCCTAGGACAAGACCCTGTGATCTAGCTTCTATGTTTTGTTCTTTGCTTTTGTTGAAAGACTAGATCAAGACTTCTTATTGATGTAAGGGCTAAGTCCCATTTTCGATACTTCTATGTCTAGATGGTGCATTGTGACGAAGTTAGATTCTATTTTTTTCATATATGAAGTGAAGTTGAACTTTCAAAGTAAAAGTTTTAAATTTTTCGTGATTTTATTCTATGATACATGTTATGACGAATGCTAAGGGTTTGTATAAGACGTCTTCGAGGTCGAATACGCCGGTAACGACTAGGGGTTGCTCTCGGGTCTTTACAAACTTGGTATCAGAGCACAATGTTGAGAATAATGTAGGATTCATGTCACAAGATACCATGTTGAGTAGAGTCTTGTTCATGGGTGTGAAGCGCGCCACACTTATGAATAAGAGGCTACGAGATACTTAGGAAGTTTCACTCTTTTGTTATTCCATAGTGGTGCCTAAGAGTCTTAACTCTATTTAGTCATTTTTCTTCTAACCCTTCTCTTGTGCTTATAGGCAATGAACATAAGAAGGAACAATGCAAGAAGGGCCAGTGAGGAGAATGTGAATGAGG
>NW_006238938.1:3465051-3465518 GCF_000226075.1 Solanum tuberosum | reverse complement strand
TCCTTCTCTTGTGCTTATAGGCAATGAATACAAGAAGTAACAATGCAAGGAGGGCTGGTGAGGAGATTGTGAATGAGGCGGTTACCCCTCAAGCTCCTCCAAAGCCTCAAGTTCCTATTGAAGAAGGGGCTATGTCTAATGTTGAGATAAGGTCGGCTATTCATAATTTGACTCAAGTGTTGGCCACTCAAGTTGCTAGGGATGCTAGGTGCAAGTGAACCCCAATGCTACCACTACCGCTTCTAGGATAAGGGATTTCACAAGGATGAATCCCCCTACTTTCTTTGGCACCAAAGTGGAAGAACATCCACAAGGGTTCATTGATGAAGTGTATAAGGTTCTAGAGGCTATGGGTGTGTCTTCCCAACAAAAGGCGGAGTTAGCCGCCTATCAACTCAAAGATGTGGCACAAGTGTGGTATGAACAATGGAAGGAGGGGAGACCTATTAGAGAGGGTCCGATAAGTT
>NW_006238938.1:3464536-3464637 GCF_000226075.1 Solanum tuberosum | reverse complement strand
CGGCCACATGAGGAGGGACTGCCCTATGCTAAAGGCTAAAGGAAGGGAAAATGCTCAGGCACAAGCAAGTGTCCCAAATCCCGATGCTTCTAAGAAGAATC
>NW_006238938.1:3462556-3464377 GCF_000226075.1 Solanum tuberosum | reverse complement strand
TTTATGCATTGTTGGATCCCGGTGCCACTTTGTCTTTTGTAACCCCTTTAGTGGCTATAAAGTTTGATATGCTTCCCAATGTCTTAGATAAACCCTTTTCGGTTTCTACCCCGGTGGGTGATTCCATAGTTGCTAAAAGTGTTTATAGGGGTTGTCCCATATCATTTCCCAATAGAGTCACTTTGGTTGATTTGGTGGAACTTGATATGTTAGACTTTGATGTTATATTTGGGATGGATTGGCTTCATGCTTGTTTTGCGTCCATAGAATGTAGGACCCGAATTGTGAAGTTTCAATTTCCTAATGAGCCCATTTTAGAATGGAAGGGAGGACATTCCGTTCCTAGGGGAAGGATCATTTCGTGTCTAAAAGCTTGTAAGTTGATTTCTAAGGGTTGTCTCTATCATATTGAGAGGGTCAAGGATCTTGAGTCCGAGATTTCTCCTTTGGAGTCGGTCCCCGTAGTGAAGGATTTTCCGTAAGTCTTTCCCGATAACTTACCCAGGATTCCTCCCGAACGGGAAATAGATTTCGACATAGATTTATTACGGGATACACAACCCATTTTAATCCCTCCTTACCAGATGGCCCCGGCGGAGTTGAAGGAATTGAAAGCTCAACTCAAAGATTTGTTGGATAAGGGTTTCATCTAACCTAGTATATCTCCGGTGCTATTTGTGAAGAAGAAGGATGGATCTCTTCATATGTGTATTGATTACCGACAATTAAATAAGGTGACCATTAAGAACAAGTATCCACTCCCTAGGATTGATGACTTATTTGATCAACTTCAAGGATCGAGTTACTTTTCAAAAAATTGATTTGAGGTCGGGTTATCACCAACTTAGGGTGAGAGGTGTTGATGTTCCGAAAATCGCCTTCCGAAAAAGATATGGTCATTTTGAGTTCTTATTGATGTCCTTTGGTCTTACAAATGCCCCGGCGGCTTTCATGGACCTTATGAATCGTGTGTTTAGAAATTTTCTAGACTCATTTGTTATTGTCTTTATTGATGACATCTTGATATACTCTAAAAGTGAGGATGATCACATGAATCATTTGAGGATAGTATTGCAAGCCCTCAAAGATCACCAATTCTATGCTAAGTTTAGCAAGTGCGAGTTTTGGCTAACATCGGTTGCTTTCCTTGGTCACATTGTTTCTAGTGAGGGTATACAAGTTGATCCAAATAAAACCGATGCGGTCAAAAGTTGGCGTAGACCTTTGAATCCTTCCGACATCTGAAGCTTTTTGGGTTTGGCCGGTTACTACCGGAGGTTTGTTAAGGGATTTTCATCTATTGCATCTCCATTAACGGCCTTAACTCAAAAGAAGTCCAAGTTCGAATGGTCAGAATTTTGTGAAAAGAGCTTCCAATTGTTGAAAGATAAGCTCACCTCCGCTCCGGTTTTGACCTTATCGGAGGGCACCGAAGGGTTTGTAGTATATTGTGACGCTTCCCGAGTGGGTTTGGGTTGTGTCCTCATGCAGCATGGTAAGGTTATAGCTTATGCCTCGAGACAACTCAAGGTGCATGAGAAGAATTATCCAACTCAGGACCTTGAGCTAGCAGCCGTAGTCTTTGGTTTAAAGATTTGGAGACACTATCTCTATGGGGTACATGTGGATGTGTTTACCGACCACAAGAGTCTTTAATATGTTTTTAGCCAAAAAGAATTGAATCTCCGACAAAGGAGGTGGTTGGAACTTTTAAAAGACTATGATATGAGTGTCCTTTACCACCCCGGAAAGACAAATGTGGTTGCGGATGCTTTGAGTCGTGTATCTATGGGTAGTGTGTTAATTATGGAAGAAGAGAAA
>NW_006238938.1:3459833-3462289 GCF_000226075.1 Solanum tuberosum | reverse complement strand
CAAATTTTGTGGCTAGGTGCTCAAATTGCCAACAAGTCAAAGCCGAGCACCAAGGACCGGGAGGTCTAACTCAAGATATTGATACCCCCACTTGGAAGTGGGAAGAGGTTAATATGGATTTCGTGGTAGGTTTGCCTCGAACCCGTAGGCAATATGATTCCATTTGGGTCATTGTGGATAGATTGACTAAATCAGCCCATTTCCTTCCCGTCAAGGTTTCTTATTCGGTGGAAGATTATGCTAAGTTGTACATTAAGGAGATTGTGAAATTGCATGGGGCCCCATTATTGATTATTTCGTATAGAGGTGCCCAATTTACTTCCCATTTTTGGAGGTCTTTCCAAAGTGGGCTTGGTACTCAAGTGAAACTTAGTACCGCATTTCACCCTCAAACGAATGGTCAGGCGGAACGCACCATCCAAACCCTAGAGGACATGTTGAGAGTGTGTGTCATTGACTTCAAAGGTAATTGGGATGATCACCTACCTTTGATAGAATTTTCCTACAACAATAGCTACCACTCGAGTATTGCTATGGCACCCTTTGAAGCACTTTATGGTAGAAGGTGTCGATCTCCGGTTGGGTGGTTTGAAGTAGGTAAATTTGCTCTTATTGGTCCCGAGGTAGTCTATGAGGCTACGGAAAAAGTTCAACTTATAAGGGATAGGTTGAAAACGGCTCATAGTCGGCAAAAGTCTTTTACCGATAATAGAAAGAGAGATCTTGAATTTGAAGTAGTTGATTGGGTCTACTTAAAAATCTCACCCATAAAAGGGGTGATGAGGTTTGGTAAGAAGGGGAAGCTTACCCCCCGGTATGTTGGGCCTTATGAGATATCGAAGCGTGTTGGAAAGGTCACTTATGAGTTGAAATTACCCATTGAATTGGCCCCGGTTCACCCGGTGTTCCATACTTCTATGTTAAAGAAGTGTATAGGTGACCCGGTGTCTATTCTCCCTCTAGAAGGTTTAGGGGTGAATGAGAACCTTTCTTATGAAGAGGTTCCGGTCGAAATCCTAGATCGTCAAGTTAAGAAGTTGAGGAATAAAGAGGTTGCCTCCGTAAAAGTCCTATGGAGAAACCACCTAGTTGAGGGTGCAACATGGGAGGCCAAGGCCGACATGAAGTCCCGCTACCCTCATCTTTTTCCTCCTACTCCTAGCTAAAGTTGAGGTTAGTAGTCTCTCTTATTTAGGTATAAATTGAAAATCATGTGTGTTGATGATTATGACATGATTTCCTTGTATGTGCATATTTTTGTGAAAATTCATGCTTAAAGCTGTATTTTGAGTTTTCATGAATTTTGTTTCTCATAGTTGAAATTGCACCCATACATGATGTGTGATGTTGTCTTCATGAGAGTTGTAATGAGCATGCTTGATGTTGTCTTGCTAACGAAATGTCTTGTTGATTGCTTAATATATATGTTGATGCTCATTGAATATGGAGAAGGTAGTTCCTCCTATACTTATGTGAAGTAAAGAGTTTTTGAGCATAGTGATGTTGTGGATTAAATTCCTCTATGATATGATGATATGATGTTGTTGATGTGACTAGTTGTTGTGCTGCTAGTTTGAGTCATTGTCTCCCTAGAAAGAAGTCCAAGTGACATTCGGGGACGAATGTTCCTAATGGGGGGATATTGTAACACCCCAGAAATTCTATGACTTAAGTTAGAGCCTCACCTTACGAATAATGACTTAAAAATAGTTAAAATGATGTTTCTAAACCTAAATTAATGCAATTGACTTGGCTTGGGAGAGTAAGAGTCTAAGCGTCAAGAAACGATCACGACGTTCGGAAACTAGAGAAGAATGTGTTCTAGTGTGTCCTTAGGTTTTGGGCAGGTTTGGGTGTGTCGTATGACGGTATAATCTTGTATAAAGGTTTAAAATAGGTAAATATATGCTCATAGGGTCAAAATGTTCGAATACGATGCCCCGGGGCCACCCTAAAGGGCCCCGAGGAGGACCACAACCTTGACCAAGCAAGCTGCCAAGGCAGCTTGCAAATTGCACTTGGAGGGAATAGGGGCGCGTCGCGCACTTGCTCGCCCAAGGAGCAAAAAGTTAGTTCACGACGCAGTCGTGTCTCGGACTCTACTGTCTCGAAATTTAATTCCAAATATCTTTATGGGACGTGTATATAATGATTTTTAAGTCAATTTACCTCACTTTTATCACTCAAACACAAAACCCCAAAGATCTAAACCTAAAGTTCCTCCTTCTCTCTACTCTCTCTCTCTTCTCAAGAACTCCATTGAAGAAGATTAGAGCTTCAAGAAGTAGACCAACTCTCCAAGGGTTCAACTCGAATTTTCGTGGTTAATTCATTTATAAGGTATGTTTGCTTATCACTCTTGGGATTCCTTTCCCCAAGAGGCCCCTTCAAGATGAATTTCAAAATCTCCAACTTCTAAGTTTTAATCCAAAAATGTGGGTCTTCTTTCTAAAAGT
>NW_006238938.1:3448661-3459471 GCF_000226075.1 Solanum tuberosum | reverse complement strand
AATGATGTTATACCTAATGTGTTGTTGTGGTGTTGATGACTTAGTTTCCTCATCCTTAACCCTCTTCACTTGAATTAGCTATGAAGTATGTATGTCTGTTATGGTATGATTGCTATATGATTGTTATATGATTGAAAGGTAGTTCTCATGATTGTAGTGTAATGTAAAGTGAAAGGTTTACTCACTTGCTAAGTGTTTCTAAGGTGAAAGGATTGTTACTCACTTATGAACACATATGAGCTATTATGGTAAGATGTCTACATAAGAGTCTAGTAAAGGCTAATGTGAACTTATATGTTGACTAAAGATGATTACTAAAATGGAATTAGATGCTTAGCACCGAAAGGGCATTTAAATGAGATGGGGGTCTCACGTTTGGTAAGTCCGGCTCCCCACATGGGTTTCCTCACGTTTAGCAAGTCCGGATTACTTACGGTATGTGTTGTCTCATGAGATGGAAACCCCCACGTTTAGTAAGTTAGGGTTTCTAGAAGCAATCTCCTTGACCCTTAACTATGTGCCCACATAGGACTCTAGCTTAGTGGATCCACCTAGATAGCTATGTACGAATGGTTACACCTTAGGCAAGTGTTAACCCTCTCTTTTCGGTGTGGGAGTAGCATACCGGATTCCATGTAGCTCTCATGGTTTATGTCGGTTGTTGCAATATTTCCCTAATGTAAAAGTAAATGAAGGTATGAAAGGTGTGAACTCTTACTAGGGCTTTCTTAAGGGTTTCTACATAGTGTAAGGAAGGGTATGAGACTTCTCTTGCACATCGCATTTTTGGGATCCTAAGAGATGGTTGTAGTAGTGTTCTCTTATGATTTTGATGATTATGACTTATGTATGTTGAAGCTATGTTATGTATGATCATTATGAATATGGTAAGTTATGATGAAATACGATCTTATGAATGTATGCATGAAGTAGGTTGCTTAATGTGATACTTGGCTTTGAATAGGGTTATGGGGTTCTATTCTTTGCATTGCACTAGTATTGCTTGGGTTGTCTACATGTTGAGATGATATTATGTTGGGTTGGACTATGATGCTTACTTTGTGTGTATACTGGATTTACTTGGTAAAAAGAATGTTTTGACTAAATGTCCTTTTATGCATGTTTCAATGGTTTTTATGCATAGTAGCCATACTTAGTACGTGTGTTGTACTAACCCATATTTTCTTCCTTTTCCCCAAACACTTAGGTTCGGGCCGTTGAGGATTCAAGCTTACTTCTCAAGACACTTGGAGTTGTTTCCCCAAGTTGGTGAGTCCTCAAGTCCCAGGACAAGACCCTGTGATCTAGCTTCTATGTTTAGTTCTTTGCTTTTGTTGAAAGACATTGTTGTACTTTTCTATTTCAAGATTTCTTATTGATGTAAGGGCTAAGTCCCATATTCGATACTTCTATGTCTAGATGGTGCATTGTGACTAAGTTAGATTCTATTTTTTTCATATATGAAGTGAAATTGAACTTCCAATGTAAAAGTTTTGAATTTTTCGTGATTTTATTCTATGATACATGTTATGACGAATGCTAAGGGTTTGTATAAAACCTTTTCGAGGTCGAATACGTCTGTAACGACTAGGGGTTGCTCTCGGGTCGTTATAACATGAGATGGCCATGAGGCCCAAGCAGCGCCAAACGTCCCTTCCCTTTCCAATCTTGATTAAGGAAGGATGTGGACTACTTGAAGTCTACTGAGTTCACTTCACTATTAGAGGTAGCAGATGATGTGGATGCCCCAACTACGTCTGAGATTCCTCCGACCACCACTGGAGATGTGCAGATGGCTGATGTGGTAGCCGATAAGTCAGAG
Source organism: Solanum tuberosum (assembly GCF_000226075.1). Lineage (NCBI taxonomy): Eukaryota > Viridiplantae > Streptophyta > Magnoliopsida > Solanales > Solanaceae > Solanum > Solanum tuberosum. The sequence continues at coordinate 3,457,649 of NW_006238938.1, read as the reverse complement.
GCTGAGACTGACAAGGAGCAGATTGAGGTGCCAGAGGAGACCATCTATGGAGACTTGCCAGATCTGGAGGAGACGATTGTACAGTCGGTGATTCAGACATCGCTAACAGAGACGTCCATGGTAGACCCTAGTGGAACGAGTAGTGCTGATGTTGCACCAGGAACTGATGCCCCGACAGATGGAGCGACTCTGTAGACAAGATCCTTCCTTACCTCCCTCTCTGTCATTTTTATTGACTTTTTAGTATTTTGTGCATTTGAGGACAAATTGCTTTTTATTGATGGTGGGGTGAGGTATTTCCATACCTACCTCTTGTGATTATCATTTTTGTTTATATATTGGGTTTTTGTGTTGTAAATTGTGTTTTGATACTGTTTGGTGGATGCTTGAGCTTATGGCTCCTTGTTTTAATTACAAATGGTTTTTGAACCCTTCTGAAAATTTTTGCCACCTCTTGTTGTGTTTAATTATGGTTGTTCTTATACAAATTTGAGTATCGGTTATGATCAATACTGATGACTTGAATAGTGCTCTTAATGGAACAAAAATGAATGTTCTGCTACAATGAGGCCAATTGAAGTTGCATAGATAATATGTGAACTTTTTGCATCTCGTTATGACTAGCCGCGTATCGAATGAGTCTCTTGTGATGAACATTGCACACTAGCGAAAGTGTGGAGTTTTGTTTGATGTTGGTGCCAATGCCTTGTGTGATAAGCTTACCGTGAACCTTGTGTGATGACACCTAGAATTTGCCCCATTGGTCCGGCTGACTAAGTGAAGCAAGCTCTTCAAATGATCTTAGGCAACTACTTTGAAGAGTGAAACAATTTGACAATATACCTCTTTTGTGGCAAACCTTGTAAGTGTGTGAACCTTGCTTGAACTCCCTTTTTGAGCCTTATCCTTTTCTTGGAAGAAACTTGATGCAATTGTAACCTCTCTTTATCCATTCACCCATAATCCTCATGAAGTGTGGTTTGTTTTAATAGCTAACTTAGGCCAAAAGCCTAAGTTGGGGGTGTGGTGAAAGGAGAAGGTAAATCAATACGTGTAAAGAAGTCCCCATTTGATCCATGGTTTTGAAAATATGGAACCCCTCCATACAAAAAAAGAGAAAAGAAGAATGAAGAAGAAAAATAATGAAAAAGTTATGGAATAAAGTTGTGAAAGTTACAAAAGAAATGGGGTATCCAATATTCCATGAGAAGTGAATTGTCACGACCCGGGAGCACCCCCTAATCGTAACCGGCGTACTCGACCTCGAAGAGGTCTAATACAAGCCTCTTAGCATTCATTCATCGCATAGACACTAAAACCATAAGGAATTTAAAACTTTCTTTACCAAGAAAACATTGCATAAAAAAAATAGCAAGCGGAAGACTTTCTAGACTTTATACATGATGTCTCAAAACCATCTAATACTTTAGAGTACAAAATTCGGGACTAATCCCGTACACAACTTAAACAATACTAAAAAGACATAAAAGAACATATTGGGTATTGTCCTCGAATCTATGAGGACTCACCAAGTCTTCATCTCCAATACTTAGAAACCTATCAAAGCCATGACATGTCATCATCTCCAAATCCCTACACTTTAGTTAAAAAGGGAAAGAAAGGGGTTAGCACAATTAAGTACTAAGTATGGAGACCATGCAAGAAAATATGCACAACGGACATTTACAAGGAATGTATGCCTTCATATCATTTTGATAAAAACCTTCACTTCACAAGTATAAGAGACATAATACAAGTCAACATTAACATATAAGACCATAGCCAAGCACACACATACTTAACAGAAGTCCATATACACCCCATGCTTAGCTTTAAAAGAACACATGTCATTTCATTACCATAGGACCTCTACCTAATATAACCTTAAGACACACTTGAGTGAGACAAGAAGTGACCGCCCATACAACCTCTTCAAGCACACTTAAGTGTTCCCCAAGATTACCTTAGATAAGGACATTTCCTTTACAACATAACATCAATAGACCAACATTCTTTAAGAAACCATTTTGGAGACATTCAAGCACATAAGGGGACTTTCACATAATAGTCGTTAGACTTAGGGAACTCACTTTAGTATCTTCAAAGCCTACTCGTGCCATGTGTAGATAGCATCCCATACTACTACCTACACGTTGTAGAACCTATCCAATAACTAGAATGCACATCCCACTTGATGGGAGTAGGCATAACCGACATAGACCATACTAGCTAGGTATGGAATCCGGAGTCTATCCTACTCCGTGGAGGTTGTTCTACTTGCCAAAGGTAGAACTAGTAAGCAACCCATGTAGGCACATGGTTAAGGGATGTCCAAGGAAGTTCATTGTGCCTAATCTCATACTCAACTAGGCCACCTTCCTAACCACATCCACTCGGTGCTAGCCTTGTTTCCCATAGAGTATTCAATCACATATGTACTTAGAGAAGGTTCCTTTTCTAGTTCAACCAACTCATAGTACCTCTTCCCAAGAAAGGCCCCATTTCTTAGTCATGGCCAATCAAGGTTCATAAGGATAGCTCATTAAATCCCCCTAGAAGGGTGCCTTAGGCCTACCGATCCAAGGTTCATCATTTCACACATGAGAAGGGCTACCACCATTAGGTCTACCGATTTCATGGTTTTACATTTACTTAGGAAAGCTAGACTTATGAAAGGGCACCATTTCTTAGTTTTGCCCATTTCACACATTCATGCATTCAAGACTTTAAGTAACAAGGAGGGACACTTTAGTCTACCAACCAAGTCACAACATTTTCATTTAAGGATACTTCATAAAACTCATTCACATAATTCCTTCACATATAGCTTCACATAAAACTTTACATATAGCTTGTGTGAATTTACGATTGAGTCTTTTGTAGCACTGTTTGAGACATCCTTTTTGAACTGCTGAACTTGAGTTTTACTCGAGGACAACCAAAAGTTTAAGTTGGGGGTGTTGATGAGTCCGAGATTTGGACTCATTTAGAGCTTTAATTATATAGATTTAGTGTCCTCAAATGCTTATTTTGTGCCAATAACTGATGTAAAACTCTTGATTTCCAGGTATACGAGTTGAGGAACAAAGCAAGGACACTGATTTGCAAAAAGGAATGAAGCAAGCTGAAAGAATGAAGAAATCCAAGCCTCATGATCGCCAAGTCCACTTGGTGAGTCGCCGAAAGGCTACTTGACCACCTAAAGTTCCAGTGTGCTAAGCCCTGAAGGAAAGAATTAGGTTGGCGAGAGAAAGGAGCAGTCGGTGGATCGCTGAGTGGTTTCGCGATGCAGTGTTGGATCGCCCAAAGTTCAGACCTTGAGGATGCTGAAGGCCAAGGCAGAAGGGCGGTGGAAATAACCAAAGGGCGGATCGCCGAGTGGTTCGGCGATCCCGACTTACTTCACCGAGTGACTCTTCGCATCACATTTTTGGTGACTATAAATACATTTTTGAACATTTAGTTTAGTATCTAATCAGTATCTAAAATCAAAATTTGGAGTCTATTATTAACTTTTGAACTGTGAGACAAGTTTTCCTTAGCTTTGAAGAATTGAAGTTTTTCTGTTTTGAGAAATTGGAAGTGAGTCTTTGAGATTCTTCGAATTGGACCATTATGAAGACGAAATCAATCTTACCCAGTTGATGCAAACCCAATTTGGTAACGATTTTTATCTTTTTATGATGTCTAGCTAAAACCCCAATTCTTGGGGTGTAATTATGTGATTATGAGCTGATATAGTTTATGAGTATTGCTAATTGTTAGTTTAAATGTTGTTTAGATGTGAGTTAAATCATTAATTGTGGTTTAATTTAAGAATTGTAGTTGCAAATGCAGTTCTACCTTTGTGTTTTTGGCTTTCTCGAGAGAGATTTTGAAACTAAGATTATTGATTGATGATTTGTTGGTATTGGGTTGCCATGGGTTCAGCCCGAGAGAGTGAATCCTAAATCCAATTCCACACATTCAACTCGAGAGAGTGAGTGGACTAAGGTGTGGGCTGTTCTTATTTTGCATGCTTGTTGATGTTCGAGAGAGATCTACTTGATTCGGGGTAAATTGTTTGAGAGAAAGTTTACCTCCTCTATAGTCTATCTTACTCACTAATAGTTAGCTATTTTCTAATAGTTGCAATTACCCATTTGTCTATTTTAGCCTATAATCGAATCACATCCCAAGAAATCATCTCATTATTGTTATTTCGTATTGTTTATCACTGTTTGTAGTTGATAATTTCAAACCAAAACCCCCCATTTGACATTCGTGTCACCCCCTTTATTTGAATAATGTCTTTATTCGATAATTTCTATTCCTATGATTGATTTGACCATGTTCACACTTTCCTATTGAGTCTTAAACACATACCACTCCTTGTGTGATTCGACCCCAACTCATTTAGTTGAGTTTTATACTGACTAGCGATTGTTGACACTTAGAATTTGAAGAAGTGTCCTTGAAACGTTAATCAATGGTCACTTTGTTCAATTGGCGGTAATCAATACACATTCGGAGTGTATTGAAACTAAATAATCACAATATGATCGAAATCAAATAGTTAAGATCCATACAAATAGAACCTATGAGGAATTGAATGACAAGTTAACCAATTTTGGGAAATTGAATTGGAGAATCAGAGAATCCTTGGGGACTCAATGGGTGAATGGAACCAATTGATGAACTACTTACATACATTGATCTTGAAGCCCTAAGCAATTGATGAAGAAATGAGGCCGGAACTTGAAGAACCGTAGAATCCCTTAGGAGCCTTAGAGAGAGTTGGGAGATATGAATTTGGTTGGAATTTGGAAATTAGAGGAATAAATTTATAGTGGGTAGTTTAAGAACCAAAAATGAGGGCTTTAAGCACATAGGAAAATACCCTAATATCCCTTAAAAATTACTATCGGACAGGACTACGAGTTTGACCTACGATCCATAGACCATTCTACGGGTTGTACTGGTCAATTATAGACCAATTACTAGAACCTTAAAATCCATCTAACTTCGATGAGACCTTTCTACAGCCCGTAGGGCTTCCTAAGGTCTTTAGACCCAAATCAAAGACCTCAAATTTCACTCAAAATTTCACTAACTCTAGAAATTTTCTACGGGACCTTGTTGCGGTCCATAGTCCATTCGACGGACTATCCTGGTTAATCGTAGAAGAGTTACTGGACTTGATTTTGAAAATATTTTCCCACTTCCTACGATGCTGGTCTAGGACCCAACAAATCCATCGGTAGAACTAAGGTCTCAACTCAAATCTCTGAATCCATCCTATGACTACAACCTACGGCTCGTCTAAATTTCTATGGCTCATCCTGTCAAGTAGTAGGTCAAACTCTTGAAATTCAAAAACCTAGCTCTGGGTTCTACAATTTACTCTCTATGGCCCGTAGGACTTCCTACAGTCCGTAGGTAGAAGTTGTAGACCACTCCTTCAGAGAAATTTTCGGCATTTTTTCTTCTTTTCAACTTTCAAACTTCCGAGGTGTTACACCAACATAACAATTTTAAAAGAAACAAAGGACATACGCAATACGAATAACCCTTCAAATAAGGTACACCATTAGACTCTCAAACAATAGCACTACGAGTTTTTCAATTCAATAAAGACAATAATAACAATAAACTCATAGATACCAATCAATTATATTGACGTGCAATGTAATGCATATGTCATAAAATGATGCATTCTTATCCTAATGATACACACCCGCTGTTCGTCAACCAGTCGGGACCCATGGGGGACATATAATTCAATGCACCTACACCAGTGAGGAGCACATCTCTCAAAAAATCATTTGTATATCATCTCGGCGTGGAGAACACCCCACAAAATCATATCCTCTTTGTCTTTCTTTTTGATAATTTTCACATAGTGTCATCTCATATTAGAATCTAAACACCAATGCAAATAGACATGATCATATGCATAAAAAAGGGGATGACAAGTTTAACATCAATAAATTTACCACATCAATCATGAGCCTTCATCAATGAGGATTCATAATAGGTATAAAAAGCCACTCATGGGCACAATACACAATAATATATCAACGAGTGCACTTTAACCCAAATACTAGAATATAGAATTTGGGTGTTTACTCGTTGTTGCATCCACATGTACACCCTCACCATTCCCCCAAACTACTAATCACGAACACATATCAAACAAGGCCTAACACACTTTGTAAAAGACTCAAAAAGGTCCATTGCCTTCAAGTGACGAAATCAAATTAGGACTTGAGCCTTTCCTTTACGCCGAACCTTCGAATCCACACATCTAATCAAATATAGGATCCATATAAGAAAACATGAACACTAATACCCATAATACTAATTTTAAAAAAATCGGTCCAAATTGACCTGACAAGTCAAACTCGCAGACTAAAGGTAAATTTGTAAATTTTGATAGAAAAACATGTTACTTAAGGAATTAGGAACTCACATGAGAAATTGTAAGAAAAACGAGTTATAAATCATACTCCAAAGTCCAATTAACTAAAATCAAGTTCATGAGAATATTGCCAATTTTATAGAAAATGATGATTTTGATGTTAAAATCACGAAATAATAAATGGGTTATGAAGGGTCAAAATTAAAATCACTTACCCAAAAGAAAAATTGTAACACTCCGGATAATAGTAGGCTAAACTAGAGCTTGACTTTAGGGTTAGAGCCTCAGAATGTACCTCTCCGTATCTTAAAATAAGTGTTTTTGTTTTAGAACGTTAAGGTTAAAAACCCATGGACCAACCATGGGTCCTTGAGGAATGAACCAAGAAAGCACATGGGCAGTGACCCACGAGGGAAACCTACCCCCGTAGGTCCTCCCACGCCTCGTGGGTAGGCAGTCATGGAACAAGGCCTCAGAATCACTCCTTTGAACCCAGACCACACTTCACCAACACGGGCTATGGGTCGAACCAAAGTCTGTTAGTGAGGGTCGTGGGTCAAGCCTGCAAAACAGGCCTCTGAACCTAGATCCATGGATAGACAGAATGCCACGTAAGTCCACCCACATACCATGGTCGTGGAGGCGCGGATGAAGCCTGTAACTGCCAATAAGGCAGTTACACTTAGAGGCTATTTGTGGATTTCCTTTTTAAGTTAACACTAAGTGACATCGTTTTGTATTAATTTATACTAACTATATGTAGTTTTAGGACCTCTAAAATTAGTCATCTTCCTCACAATTTCTAAATGCCAAATCAAAATCAATTTTCCCCCAAGATCTTCTCTCTAGAACTCTAAGGAAGAAGAACAAGAAAATCAAGCTAGGGTTTGAAGAAGAAGGCCTTTTCACTCAAATTCCTTGGAGAATCATAACTAAGGTATGATAGGACTTCATCCATGGATAGTTTTCATCCATGGTGTCCCTCCAAACTCAATTTCAAATATAGTAAATTCCCCAAAAGTTAGGGTTTGATTTCAATCTCAAGGATTCCTTTCAAATTCATTTTAATGATTGAATTATGATTTAGTATGGATAAATTGATGATTTTATATGGTTTTATGTTGAATTCCCCAAGAATCCGTGAAATTCCCTATTTTTTCCAAATTGAATCTCAAAGTGTGGGTGAGTTGTAAAAGGAAGAGTATTATGAGATTATGCTTATAGTAATTGTAGTTATTGAATCATGTTATTATTTATGTCTAATGTAGTAATTCTAAATATGTTGATTAAATATGATCTATGGTCCTTGAAGGGCAAAGCATTACAGTTATGCATGTTTATGAGGTTTATGTATATGCTTTTAGATCACTTTGAGAGTAAAGTGAATATGATTATAATCCAATTGTTGTGTTGATTGGATGATTATCCTCGTGTACACACTTATGGATGAATATGATATGATGTGAAAGGTTTGTCACATGTATTGACTCTAAAGTTGTAAGACTAGTCTCACCTATTGAATCTATGAGCTTTAGTATGAGTTGTGTTGGATCAAGTGTCAAGACACTTCTCCATGAATAGTCACTTAAGTCAAGACTTAATATGTAATCTATGGGAATTAATGCTTAGCACCGAGTTGATATAAATATGAGATGAAAGCTTCTACACTAGTTGAGTCTGGCTTTCCAAATGGGTTCCTTCTACCATTGTTGAGTCCGGGTTCCCAAAGTATGTATCTCATGAGATGAAAACCTTATACCTTAGTAGAGTTCAGGTTTCTAGTAGCAATCTCATTATCCCATAACTATGTGCCCACATAGGTCTTTAGCTAGTGGATCCATTAAAGCTACGAGTATGGTTCTACCTTAGGCAAGTAGGACAACCCCTTTTCGGTGTGGGATAGACACCGGATTCCATGGTAAGCTCACATTGTCTATGTTGGTAAAGGCTAATCTCCCTTTTAGTTAGTATGAACAAGAATAAGAATTATGAACTATGATTACTGAAGAAGCTTTACTTAGTGTGGGTGGGATTGTAGGATTTTGTTCATGCATTGTTCCTCGTGTACACACTTATGGATGAATATGATATGATGTGAAAGGTTTGTCACATGTATTGACTCTAAAGTTGTAAGACTAGTCTCACCTATTGAATCTATGAGCTTTAGTATGAGTTGTGTTGGATCAAGTGTCAAGACACTTCTCCATGAATAGTCACTTAAGTCAAGACTTAATATGTAATCTATGGGAATTAATGCTTAGCACCGAGTTGATATAAATATGAGATGAAAGCTTCTACACTAGTTGAGTCTGGCTTTCCAAATGGGTTCCTTCTACCATTGTTGAGTCCGGGTTCCCAAAGTATGTATCTCATGAGATGAAAACCTTATACCTTAGTAGAGTTCAGGTTTCTAGTAGCAATCTCATTATCCCATAACTATGTGCCCACATAGGTCTTTAGCTAGTGGATCCATTAAAGCTACGAGTATGGTTCTACCTTAGGCAAGTAGAACAACCTATTTTTGATGTGGGGTAGACATCGGATTCCATGTTAGCTCACATGGTCTATGTCGGTTAAGGCTTATTCCC
>NW_006238938.1:3445003-3448604 GCF_000226075.1 Solanum tuberosum | reverse complement strand
CAAGAATATGAATTATGAACTATAGTTACTCAAGAAGCTTTACTTAGTATGGGTGAGAATATGTGATCGTATTCATGCATTAAACAAGTATGCTTTGAGGGTATTTATGGTATGTTCCTAGGATGATGTGATGATATATAAGTTGTTTATGGTTATGACTTATTCCCCTCCATTATCTTCAAAATGATGGTTTAAACTAGTAAATGGCATGCATTCAACCAAAAGGTCCTTTTTAGTATGTTTTCATGATTTTGTGCATGACTATCATACTTAGTGCATTTTTGTACTAACCCATATTTTTTACATTTTCCCCAAAGTGTAGGGTCCGGTTCTTAAGGCGGTTATCATTTGGTTTAAACTTGTATTCGACTATTCTCCTTGCTTGTGGTGAGTCCTCATGATTCTAGGACGAGAGATTCACTTGAGTTTCATTTCAAACTATGTTGTATGGGCTTTGTCCCTTTTCATTTGGACTATTGTAATAGATGGCTAATTGAGACAAGTCTAGACTTCCGCCTTCCTTTATAAAGACATAATGCATAATCATATCCATACATAATAAGCATCATAATGAAAGAGGAATACTTCCTTAGGTAGCCTCACTTATCCTTATCCAAGATTTAGGTCATCCGCATCTAATCAAGCTTACAACATTGAAGGCATAACTAGCAACACTCCAAGCAATCATCATCATACATAATCACATTAGTTATACTTACTTTTGAAAACGTGGGGATTTGCCTTTATGCCTAACTTATAAAGGCTAATAGGAATTCACCTCTTGTCTTACTTACTTTTAGATTGCGGGTACTCGCCTCCACAACCTCATCACATGATGCGGGTACTCACCTCCACATCATTCATCATATAATTCGGATACTTGCCTTCACATTATTTCATAGGGATCATGTGTATTTGCTTCTAGGTCCATTCATCATAATAAGAATGTGGGGACTCATCTCTTGTTCAAGTCTAAGGAGTAGGGAGATCGCCTCATATCCTTTCATATGGAGGTCAAGGGTAATCACCTCTAACCTCATCATTCATTAAGAATTTTAGTCTAGATTCATTTTAGATGAGAAATCCTTTCAACCTAGAGTCATTCATGTGAGTAAACCTTTCACATTCATTCGATCATGCTTATCAATTCATTATAGGAAGTATCTATTCCATGTCATAGCATTAACAATCAACAATGACTAGTCTAGGCTTTACTCTTAAATCAATACATCTCGTGATCATCATCTATGCTTTACTCTCAAGCAATTAACATCATATTCATCATATATGCTTCAATATAGATCAATTTTATTCATAATTCATCAATCCTATAAGTACATATCTAACCCCTAGAGTTTCCCTCACATGGCATCAAACCCAGTATATCAATTCAACCCTAAAATCATCGGATAGGCATGGGTACATGTAATTTCATCCTAAATACATGCTATTTTATCAATTTAATCATAAACAATCATACTCCACTCAATTGGATCAACATTCATCATAACCCAAAATAATGGAAGAAACCCTAACTAGAATTGGGGAAATTTTTCATCAAATTGTGGAGTTCTAGGGGACTCCATTGTAGGAAGGATCCCATGGATGAAAATCCATCATACCTTAGTCAAATAGCCCACAAAAGCTTGAAAATTGGAGACTTGATCTTGACCTAGCTTCAATCTCCTTCTTCTTGTTCCAACTTCTAGAAAGAGAATATTTGAGAGGAGTTTTGGGAATTCTTTTGGGATTTTGAGAGAATGACTTAATTGGGGGATTTTGGGGATTAAAATCACTTATATAACTGCCAGCCAATTACATTAAATTAAAACCTGAAAAGACCCTTAAGCCCCTAAAAATCACTGTCAGCCATGATCCACGAGACTATGATCGACAGAGCATAGATGGACCTATGGTCCGTCCAGGTCCTTCATCATTTATGGTCAGAGAGTTTGTCCAATCGACAGATGGTCTGGACCATGGGGCGTCGATGGACCTATGGTTCGTGGGTCCCTCCGTGGTCCATACCTGGGCCATTTTCTAACTTGCCTATCCACGGCCCCACCTACGGTCCATAGGTCAACCCACGGACCGTGGTTGGCCCTCGTGGATGGCACCTATAAGTCCTAATTCTGCTATGTTGCCTCTTTTTAAATCTGGGGTGTTACAAGTTTTTAGGGTTTTTTAACTTTGTTCATGAAATAGATAAATTGAAGTCGAATCCAAAGTGGGTAATTGCCTAAGTTCGTGTTTCTTATGGCTACTTTCATGAAAGGTATAATTTATTTACTCTTCATGATGGGTAGCTAAAACCCTAAAATCTAGGGGGTGCAATTATGGGATTTGGTGTTGATTTATTGCAGTGGGTATTGTGTTATACTCTGTGTTTCATCTGTTCATACATGGAATTGGTCTAATTAGCATGGGGTTAACTTATGGGTTAAGGTTGCAAATCTAATTTCTACTCCCGATCTGTGATTGATGCTCGAAAGAGATTTATTGGAGGGGGTAATTAGTTTGATACTCACAAATTAGTTTTGATGTATGTAACTTGCTTGAAAATAGAGGTTATGAACCGGTTCTATTTGCCATCTTTCTGCATCTAAAGAGATAATAATGTAAGGTATTGGGTTATTCAATATAGCACATAGATGAGACTGGAAGGAGATTCTATAAAATGATTCTATGAGAACAAAAGAATATTAGTGATAATGAAGATGACCAAGCTTATCCATAAATTTTCATTATTATAGAGCAACACAATTAGCCCTTTGTGATATAGATTTCCAATCTCCACACCCCTAGATTACTTGTTACTTATTTGAATTTATGAAATCTTGGTTGAATTGCGACTTTTGATAACCAAATCTCTTTAATAAATTTGGTGGAATAATTCACCCATTTGTTTTATTGCTGCAAATGAATGAATTTACATTCCAAATTTCTTGATAGAATTATTAGCCCTTTATCATTCCCTATGGGATTTGACCCTAACTTTTCGTTGGATATTTTTATTAACTACGTCTGCTTACTCTTTTAATTGTTTTTGAAGATTAGTTTTAGCATTATCAAAAATGGTGCCGCTGTCGGGGAATGATGGCTAGAAATTCCATTTGAGAAATTAGTTTGTAACTTTTAGTTGTAGTAGATTGTTTCTTGGTGTTATGGTTTGCTGATTTGAAGGTTTAGGACATGAGTGACCATGGTAGTGATAACGATAGTCACAACAGGAAAAACGACAACATGGGTGATTTGAAGAATGTGTATGTAAACATCATTAAAACAACGGGAGCTATCCGGATACCCCCCACCCTACCCCACAGGCTGGAGGGCAGTTTTTCATGCAACGGAACAATGGTACAATTGCTCCAACTACATGGAATATTTGGGGGTTTATCTCATGAGGATTCCCATGAACACCTTTGGAACTTTGTGGAGGTATGTGGGACGTTTGTGTTCAAAAATATCTCAAGAGTGTCTGTGAGGTTTAGGTTATTCCTGTTCTCTTTAACGGGTGAAGCTACATGATGGTTGGCGAAATTGCCAAATGACTATTAGTTCTTAGGATGAGTTTAATGAACTTTTCTTGGAGAGATCGCCC
>NW_006238938.1:3421315-3444240 GCF_000226075.1 Solanum tuberosum | reverse complement strand
CCCCCCCCCCCCCCCCCCCCCCCCGCGAAGATGGTTAAACTTCGAACCCAAATCCAATATTTCAAGCGAATTGGAGGTGAACCTCTACATGAGACTTGGTTGTGGTTTAAGAAACTACTCTTGCAATGTCCAACACATGTTGTTCTGGAAAATTTGTTGTTGCGTTTACTTCCATTCTGGCCTTGATTCAGTCAATAGAGGTTCGACTGATCAGTTGGTCCAAGGAGGATTAATAAGACAACCGTATGAGGTAACATGACAAAGGTTAATCGATCATGACATACTAGAGAAGACCAAGTGTTTATTCTACAACTGAGCATGAGCAAAGAAAAAATCGAAAAGAACAATGAAGGAGATGTAAACATGGCTAAAATGATGACCCAACTCAATTTTTTTTCTAAACGTGTCATGGGAGTTGGACTTAAATCGGTGAATGCAGTTAGAACAAGTAGTGAGAAGTGCCTGGATGATGTCAAGTTTGAGGCATTATACAACGAAGAAGTTCAATACTTGGGAAACCAAATGTGGGGGGTTCTCACTTAGATTACCAAAGACAAGGTTGGAACAAAAAGCGATAGCGGTTGGAAAGATTGGAGAGATGTAAATGGAAGGGATAGGGAGGTTGAAAAAGATAGATACATTCCTCCGCATTATCATCCACAACCAAAAGAACCAGTTGGTCTGGAAGGAAACCAAACAGAGGAAATTCTCACAAGGATCTTCAACAAGGTTGAAGGATCCGACGAGGTGTTGAAAGAGTTGAAAAATGGCTTCACCACCTTATCTCTAATGGTGACCTCTCATTTGGTGTCTATCAAATAGTTGGAAACTCAAATAAGCCAGATCGCCACTCATCTCACGCTAAGTCAAAAGGGAACGTTGCCTAGCGACACCGTCCCAAACCCCAAAAATGAATATTGAGAAAATGAGAACTACGTCGTGCCACGACATTAAATAAGGTGCTTCTTTGGAGGTAGCTAAATTATTTACTTTTATTTTATAGCTTTCAATAATGTGTGTTGTGAGTGCAGGTTGAAAAGAAATCAAAGTGTTGCGAGGGGAAATATAGACGATGCCAAAACCATAACGGTGATCGACCGAAGGCATTGTGTGAATACATTCTTGTCCGCCTTCTGAGCTGGAAAATGGATGAAATTGTACTATTAATTTACGCGATCTTAGCTCCAAAAGGTGATCTGCAAAAGTACAATATGTAGACTCCATCAAGTTCTCCGAATTAGTCTTTAGATTTGATTGTTGTTCAGGCACCTTCAGTGAGCTTCAGCTCCAGTTAGCAATCCATCAGATGCACCCGGTGACGTTAGTTGTGACTATCAAACGTGCCTGGTATGAAAAGGCCAAAGGTCTTTTTACTTTCTAAAAGAAAACCCTTTGCTAACTCTGAGATCATTTCCTCTCTTTCACTTTCAATAACATATTTGAGTGTGTGAACCATCTTGTGTGATTATTAAGTGCATGGAATGCAATATTTTTCTAGATTAATTGACCCATAACCTAACCACCGTGTTTTCACATTTTTCTTCTATTTGAGGTTGGTATTCAATTTCTATCTTATGATTTGAACTTTAAAATGTGTTTTATATACGGGCATTAGTCCATGTGATGCATGTTGTTAGTTGATTTCATTAGGTCATGCTAAAATGATCGTATTAAACAGTGTCGGTTAGTTGATTGTTTATGTTTGTTCCTAGAAATAGCTAAACTTGAATGTGTTGGTTACTTGTTGAAATTGGCTGGTAAATATTGATTGGTGTTGGTTAAATTTGATGTGGGTGAAGTCCGATTAGCTAGTGTTGACCTGATTGCATGATTTTTCCCAATGATAGATAGAGTTATGACTTTCTGAAGGGCGAATTTTCAATTTGAGTAATACTTTATGAAATTTGGGGGAAATCTGAGTACCCGTGGGTAGAAAAGCATCTAGGTAGATTGTAGATTTGAGGGGGAACTAGATATTGTTGCGTACGTTGGTTTACTCTATGCAAATAGGCACTGGGTTGAACACCAGCTGTTCAGCGGGTTTGTCTTAGCTCGCCACGACGGTTGGGCGAATCCCTGAATAAGCCCCAACTCGCCTTCTTGAGTGAATATGTGACCTTGGATACTGTACCCTTCGGTGAACTTGTCTTAGTTCGCCGAACCCACTAGGCTAATTTCCAAAAGGGAGTGGAAATAGCCATTGATGCCTATTTCTTTTTATTTTGCACTGTCAGTTTCCACGGACTTGTCTTATCCCGTCGAAACCAACTCGGTGGATCGCCGTGTTAGAATTGAATCCACCCATTATGCCTGAATTCTTTGACTTAGATAGTGTCTAATTTGATGAACTCCATCCTGTTAGGTAGACGGCCTTCTCATTAAGCGAGCCTCAGAATAATTTTTGAATTCTTCTTTCAATTGAGTTTGATTTCAACTAACCTTCACCAATTCTATATTTGAATGAATTTTCTTTGCACATTATGGCTAGAACAAAGGGTAACGAGGTAGTATCTGCATATATCGAGTCAGATAAGGACTTCTCTCTTTCTCCCTCTCCTTTGAGAAGGCATAGGGGCATCACTATCAGCGATCCATCTGAGGCTCCTCGTTCACAACTAACCACTCTGCGCTCCTCTACGCTTATGAGTGAGCAATCGAAAAAGGGGGTCGCAAGAAAAAATGGACATCCGATCCAAATTGGTGTCACCTTCATCTACTCAAGCACTGACATCAAGAGCTTTCCTGATCATCTCTCCTAGAAGCCTCAATAGGTTCAAGGAAGCTAGAGAGCGTACCATTTTAGAGGATAGATGATTCTTCACAAATGGTGTTTTGAGTGACTACCTGGTGATTTGGGTAACTATTCAATTCTACAACTTTGAGGGTTTCAAATGACCTTGAAACCCACATGTTCCATTGTGGCTCAGAGTGTTTTACATGGCCTATGCTCAGGACTTGACAAAGAAAAGAAAGGTCACAATTTGGAACCCTTAAATGAAGTCGAAGTGCAGGGTAAGAAGGTCCAATTCGACACGGATACAATTAACACAACCCTTGGCACCCTCAAATCGGGATGTATGTTCCAGATTCGGATGCACCATGAGCTTAACGCTCTGAAGGGGTGGTAAGTACCATTGGTAGCTGACATTTCTCCACCTTGGATGGTTGATGGTGAAAGAATTGAGAAGAAAGATTTGAATATAGGTGCCCAATATTGGTTCGGGTTCATAAGCAACAACATCATTCCTTCCCAGAATGAGTCCATTCTCCGACATCCCAAGGCAGTATTAGTAGGAACCATCATCAACAAGAAGCAGATCAATGTGGGATCCATTATGATCGAAGATGATGAGAGATTCGTGATGAATCAGGAATTTTGACTCATTTAGGGCTGGTTATTTCATGAATTAGTGTCCTTAATGCCTATTTTGTGTTCATAACTGATGTTAAATTTCTTATGTGCAGTCATGAAGGCTTAAGAACAAGGCAGGGAAAAACAAAAGTTGAAAAGGTTGAGGAAAAGTAAGGATGGAGCTCGCAAAAGTCACTTGGCAACTCGCCGAGTGAGTGTTTAGCTTGCCAAGTGATCCAACAAATTTGGCTTATGAATAAGCCAACTCAACGAACTCAAGTGCAAAATGGCGCATCACCAAATGACGAATCAGATCGCCTAAATGACCATAACAACTAGAGAAGGAAGTCAAGTTCAATCAGCGAGAAAGGATCTAAACGGTGATTCGCCGAAGTCATTCAACGATGTCCATTGGGTTCGCCAATTGAGATGTCAAGAATTCAAAAGCTGAAACATAAATTTGGCGATAAGTCCTGCTCATCAACGGATCGTCGAGTCATTCGGCAAACCTGACTAATATCGTTGATTTGGTCTCGAGGTGAAATCTTGGGATGTTTTTGGAAAAAATTAAATTGGTTTTTGAAGGGAGAGAAAATAGACTTTAACATTACTAAATATTCTGCTGGAAGAAACTTAAATTCTTTGAAAGATTTCAAGCTAAGATATTGAGGTTTGAAGGTTTTAGTCTTAATTTTTGGCATTGAGTATTGATGATTTTAGCATTCTTATGGAGAATCTTATTGGTAACTCTTAGTTACTGTTTATTATGCTTGGCTAAACCCCCTTACCTTAGAGGTGTGATTATGTAATTCAATACAATAATTAGCTTGTGGATATTGTTAATTGCTTGATTTAATGTTGTTTTCAAATGCCTTCAGTTATTTACTTATGTTTTCATTTATGGATTGAAGTTGCAAATTCAGTTCTAGCTTTAGTTCTCTATGCTTGCTTGTGAAAGATGCTTAGGGGAGAATATAATTGATAGTAATATTGAATCTTGTCTTGATAACCTAGCTTGATAAAGTGGGTTAAATTAAGGATTTGGGTTACTTTTCATCGTTAAGCTTGTTGAGGTTCGAAAGAACTTGCTTGAAACATGATAGTTGATTAAAAAATATGGAAAAATGGTTGTTATAGTTACAATCCATCCTACCCATTGAGATTCAATGATTTAAATTAATTAGTTATTACCCATTAACCGAAATTAGTATTCGATTTCACACTCGTAAGGTCCCCTCTCTACTTGTTCAAACCGCGCGTTAATTGTCTTCATTTACAATAGGCTACCAAACTCTCTTAATATTGATAATCAAAATTTATTGATTTAAATTATCTTACATTTTTTTTATTTCCAATCTACAAAAAGTTAGAACACTTTCATACTTTGTATTTGAATTCTTTTCAATACCATTCCTCGTGGGATCGACCCCAACTCATTGTTGGGTTTATACTTGTTAGCGACCGCCTACACTTTTAATCATAAGAGGTGTAGTTGAGTGTTATAAAAATTGGTGCCGTTGTTGGGGAATGGTGCTTAGAATTCTTTTATTGAAGTGTTTTTGTGAACTAAAATGGTTGTAGGAGAACTCTCTTATTAGTGTTCTTGTTGTTTTCTCTCAAGAGGTGAAGATATGAGTGTGAATGGGAGCAATCCTGCTAGTTAACATGGGAATAATGACAACATCGAAAAATTGAACGATGTCAATACATATCAAATGGGAAGCTCTAGTGCTATTCATTTCCCCCCAAGTGTGGGCAACGCTATTTTCCAAGTGACTGGAACTATGCTTCAAATGTTGCAAATGAAAAATTTCTTTGGGGAACTTGCTTATGAGGACCCTCATGATCACATTCAAAATTTCGTGAATGTGTGTTGACCATTCTCCTTCAAGAATAACTCTTAACCGTCAATCCGGCTCCATTTGTTTCCCTTTTCTCTAGTGTAACACCCCGTAGCTTAGTAGGCCAACTAGGGCTAATTGTGAGGAAAACAAGAGTCAAGGCAAGGGGCAAGAGCCAAGGCAAAGGGGCAAGGCCCAAGCCAAGGGCCAAGGCTTACTAAGCACTTCCCCACTTCACGACAACCACCACGGCTCGTCATGGCTAAGGCAGTTGCTAGGTTGAAGCTGCCTCAAAGTGGCTCACCTTCACGATCCACTACATGGCCAGTGGTGAAGACCACGGCTCGTGGGTAGCCTCGTGAAGGTGCCTTCAACTTGTGAAGTCCAAGACACCAAGGCCAAGCCACCCAAAAATCATCTTCTCAAAAGTTCTCTCTCTAGAAAACTCAAGAAGAAGAAGAAGAAGAAGAAGAAGAACAAAATCAAGCTAGGTCAAATTCCTCCAATCTTCCAAGATTTGTGAGGGATTTGTATCCAAGGTATGATAGCTTGTTCATCCATAGATTCTTTTATCCATGAAGCCCCCTATAATTCCCCAATTTGATGAAAAATTCCCCAATTCAAGTTATGGTTTCTTCAATATTGTGGGTTATGTTGTATGTTGACCCAATTGAGTGGGTATTGATTGTTTATGATATAATTAGTAGTGAATCATTTTATAAAAATGATATTACATGTTTTATATGCCTAACCCTAGTTTAATTGATGAAATTAAAGTAATGTGGGTTTATGCCTTGTGAAGGGAAATTGAGGATTCATATATGATCTTATAGAATTGATGACTTGTAGAGTAATTCTTCATGAATAAACGTATTTAGACATGAATTGAATTAGATTAATGTATAGGTGATGGATCATGACTAGTAAAGCTTGAGATTGAAACTTTATGATGATAAATGACTAGAATCACTTAAGAATGAAGCATGTGATTAGAATGCCTTGAAATCTTGGTATGTATGATGGTTGTAAGAAGTAAATCTTTGATGGTAAGGCTTGTAGTCATGAATGTTGATTGCTAGGGCTTTGAGTGTAAAGCTAATATGTTGAGTTATGTATATAATGGCTTTGAGAGTGAAGCCTATATGAGAATGGTAGACTAGTGAGTATCATTGTTATGGAAGGACTTTACCCACCTCATCTACCTATGAATGTTTGAATGAATAAAGTGATAGAATCACTTGAAACATGGATGGGTTGTCAAGGACATCCCTCCATGAGTCATGAGTTAAGTAAGGGTTAATAACTAGTCTAAGGGGGGGGGGGTGTATGCTCGGCATAAATGGATATTGAAAATGAGATGGAAGTTCACAAATAGTAGGATCCGGGTCTCCAAGAAAAAGGATGCTCACACCTAGTTGAGTCCGAGCTTCGAAAGTAAATGGGAACCCTCACATAATATAGTCTGGGTTTTCCCAAAGTAGGCCTCATGAGATGGAAGCCTTCACATATAGATGTCCGAGTTTCTAGTAACAATCTCCATATCTAATGAAATAAGACATACTCTAAAAGGTATCTCTAAGTGTTCAAAAGCATTAATGAACTTAGACATGCTTAATAAAGTATCTCATAGTGTTCATGTTGGTAATGAACTTAGACATGCTTGAAAAAGTATCTCATAGTGTTCAAAAGTAACGAAGATGGACTAAGATGTGCTTAAAGAAGTATCTCCTAGTATTCCAATGTCTTAAAAGAGGCATTAGTCCCCAACCAAGAAGTATGAGTATGATGACCTAAAGTGGTGCTTAGTATGGATGGGATTATGGGGTCTTATCCATGCATTGCACAAGTATGACTTAAGGTACCTAGAAAGTGTTTCTCTTTTATGATGTATGTATAGATAGGATTGTGCTATAGTTTCCTTCCTTGTTATGATAGACTAAAGGTGAGAGATTCCCTTGTCTATGAGAAATAAGCTAAGGATGAGATCAAGGATGGTAAGTATGTATGATGGCCTAAGGTGGTACTTAATGTGGGTGAGATTATGGGGTCTTATCCATGCGTTGCACAAGTATGACTTGAAGCTACTTATGAAGTGTTCTTCTTATGATATGAAGGACTAAGGGTTGACTAATGCTTATATTATGCCTATGTTGGATATTTTTCCTATGACTATGTTGTTGTCTCTTATGCTTATAGTTTATGTTTCTTGAAGTATCTCTTATGCTCATCGCATGTTACTTATGTTGACTAACGCTTATGTTATGCTTTTATGATGTTATGATAGCTATCATATTTATTAATTTTGTACTAACGCATACTCTTGCCTACATTCTCATCAAATGTAGGGTTCAGCGATTTTGAGTTCCATTCTTGTGGCTAGGTTTCTAGAAGAGCAAGGGGTTCAAAACTTGGTGAGTCCTCATAGCATCGAGGATTTGATCACCTTTCCTTTATGTCTTTATTTTATGTTTTAGACTTTTCTATGGGCTGTGTCCCAAAGATATTCATGTTCTAGATGGTTTTAGACAAGTGTAATAAGACTTCTGCTTTGCTTTTATAAACACTTTAACTCTATTAGGTCTTTCTCCTAATCCATGCCCGTTGGTTTTCAGGGTATGGCTAATATAAGGGAAAATGCTAGGAGTAATGAGGAAGGCAATGTGGACCAAGAGGTTCCTCTCCACGCCCTTCCTCAAGCTCCAATTGACCCTTTAAGGGAGAATGTGACTAATGTGGAGATTAGATCGGCAATCAAAATGTTGGCTCAAGCCCTGACGGGTCAAGTCAATTGAGATATGGTAGCTCCAGTGAATCCTAATGTGAATTCCATGGCTTTAAGAGTGAGGGATTGTAACACCCCAGATTTTAGAAAAGGCAAAATATTCATTTCTGAGTCGACTTGGCGATCTGCCAAGTGGAACCTCCTCCCCTTTTGGCTTGGTCCCTCACGTCCTGCATCCTGTAACTTTAGGCGAGCTAAGTCGGGCTCGCCGTTCCGATCAATGAGTCGCCAAAGTCGAATCCCCCATCGCCTAAGTTGACTCATTGTAAAATTAGGCGAGCTGAGGGCGAGTCGCCAAGTGCCCTTGGTGAGCTTCAGCATACAGATTAGTAGTTTTAAGTTAGAATCTTAGGGGTCATTAGTTATTTACTCTAAATTGATACTACATTGTTCTATTATTTCCCTAGTAAAGTATATAAGGTTTTTAGACTCAACTTTCCCTCAATTAAGTCATTCTCCCTAGAATCCAAAGTAAAACCCCAAAATACTCTCCACTCAAATATTTCTCTTTCTAGAAAACTCAAGACTTGAAGAAAATGATAGAGCTTGAAGCTTAGGTCAAGAACAAGATTCCATTGTTGCAAGCTTGTGTAAGGGCTTTGAATAAAGGTATGTTAGCTTATTCATATATGGGTTCTTACACCCATAGAGCCCCCATAGTGTCCCCCAATTGTGAAGAAAAACCCAATCTAAGCTAGGGTTTCTTCCTATGTTGTAGGTAGTGATGGGTATGCTTCCAAATGAGTGGATAATATTCAACTATGTTTCATTTAGAATTTAATTGTGATATTATGATGAATTTATGTGATATTCATGATTACACTAGTCTAATTGATGAAGTTGAATTACGTGGGTTATTGCCACGAAAGGTGAAACTGAAGGTTCATAGATGATCTTCTAGAATTAATTTTTTGACTAGTAATTGTCTGGGGTTAGAACCTATGTACATGAATTAAATTAGAATAAGGTGAATAAGATGGGTCTTGATTGGTAAGGCTTGAGATTGATCTTACATGATGAGTTATGAGTAGAATCTCTTGATAATGAGGAATGTGATGAAAATTGCTTAAGATGAAGCTTATGACTTGAATATCTTGTAATCTAGATATGCATAAGGCTAGAATGAAGTAGAGCTTTGAGAGTAAGGCTTGTAGTCATGAATATTGAATCACTAGGGCTTTGAGAGTAGAGTCAATGTGATGAATAGAAGTCTAATAGGTATAATTGTGGTGAAAGTCCTATACTCACCTAACCTACCTTATAAATGCTTGAAAGTATAAAGTGATAGAATCACTTGAATGTGGATTGATTATCAAGGACATTCTTCCATGAGACATGAGTGTTAAGCAAGACTTAACAAGTAAATCTTGGGGTGTATGCTTGGCACCAAGTGGATATTGACAATGAGATGGAGTGTCACACAAGATAGGGTCGGGCTCCAAGTAGAAAGGAGAACCACACCTAGTTGATATGAGGAATATCCAAGTTAAAGGGGGAACTCTAACGTAGTAGAGTGTGGGTTTTTCCAAAGTTAGGTCTCATGAGATGGAAGCCTTCACATAGTTGAGTTAAGGTTTCTAGTAGCAATCTCAATATCCAATGAACTAAGACATGCTTGAAGAAGAATCTCATAGTGTTCAAAAGCATTAATGAACTAAGACATACTTAAAGGAGTATCTCATAGTGGTCATAGTATAGATGGATTTAGACATGCTTAAGTAAGTATCTCATAGGATCCATGTTAATAATGAACTTAGACATGCTTAAGGAACTACCTCATAGTTTTCCAAGGTTTAAAGAGAGATGGACTAAGATGTGCTTAAGCAAGTACCTCATAGTGTTCCAAGGTTTAAAGAGAGATGAACTAAGATGTGCTTCAGAGAGTACCTCATAGTGTTCTAAAGTTAAAGAGGGGAACTAGGTTCCAAACCAAGAAGTATTAGTATGAGGACCTAAAAGTGGTACTTAGAATGAATAGTATTATCGGATGCTATTCACGCATTGCACAAGTATGACTTAGGGTTGTTAAGGAAAAATTCTTTGAGTGATGTATCTTGAGATAGGATTGTGCTATAGTTGCCTTCCATGATATGATTGACTAAGGATGGTAGTTTCCTTGTCTATATGAATTAAGCTAAAGAGTGAGACCAAAAGAGGGTAAGTATGACTATGTTGACTTCAAGGTTATGCTTAGAGTGAATGGTATTATTGGATGCCTTTCATGCATTGCACAAGTGTGCTTTGAGGTTAATTGAGAGTATAGTGCTCTTATGGTATAAAAACCCTAGTCTTGACTATGAATGTGGACTATGCCCAAGAATGACCAAAAAGGGGTACTTAGTTTGGATGGTATTATGGGATGCCGTTCACTCATTGCACAAGTATGCTTTGTGGTGGGTTGTGAAGTAGTTCTCTTATAATATGAAAGACTAGGGGATGAAGAATGTTAGTATGAAAGTCTAAGTAAAGACTATGCCATGAACTTGATTTATCTCCTATGCTCGTTAACTATGTCTTATGTTGACTTATGATTATATGATGCTTATGTTGGAGATTATGCTATGACTATGTTATTATCTCTTATGCTTATGTCTTATGTTTACTAACCATTTTGAGATGCTCTTATGATGTTTTGCTAGCTATCATACTTGGTACATTTTGTACTAACACATACTTTGCCTACATTCTAATCAAATGTAGGGTTCCGGAGATTGAGTTCCTTTGGAGGCCAGGTTTCTAAGGAGCAAGAAGAGTTGAAGATTTTGTGAGTCCTCATAGTTTCGAGGACAAACCCATTATTTCCTTTATGTCATTTCTTTATGTTCTAGACTTTTGTATGGGCTGCGTCCCAAGAGTTTTATTCAAGAGTTTAATAGTTGGTTTGAGACAAAACTGTAGTAACTTTATGAAAATGTTTTCGATTGTATGGATACAAGTTTTTAAAATTTTTGTACCTTTCTATCATCTTATGTTATGATATGCTAAGGGCTTGTATGAAACCCTTTCGGGGTCAAGTACGCCATGTTACACCTACGGTATACCTTTAGGTCGTGACAAACTTGGTATCAGAGCAAAAGGTTTAGAATGGTCCTAGGATTGTCTCAAACCACATCTAGTAGAGTCTTGTTCATAAATGTGAAGCGCGCCACATTAATGAATAGGAGGCTATTGGATGCTTAGAAAATCTCACTTATTCATTCTCTAAGTCGTGCCATAGAGTTTAACTCTATAAGGTCTCTCTCATATTCCTTATCCGATGGTCTTTAGGATATGACTACTTGAAGGGGTTATCCTACATGGAGAGAGGGAGAAAAGGTTGGTTGTGATGCCAATTATGGCTATGTGACTTGAGAGATTTGAGATGATAGATTGTGATGTTGTCTTTAGTATGAATGATGCTTCATTGTTGCCTTATTTTATGAAAGATGTTTAGAAGAATTTGTGTAGGATTACACCCAAGGGGGAGATAGTGTGCCTACCTAGCAAGGTTATTGTGAGGTTATGTTTAGTTGTTGGTAGAACCTGACTTAGTCATGATGAGTATTGAAGTATGTTGATAGATTGGTTGAATAGGGTGTTTAAGTAATGCCTAGATCGGTTGAGTGAATAGACTCCTCTAAGAAGGGTAGAAGTGTAATTCACCATGGTTTAGAATAATCTTGTGTGATGGATGTAAAAGCTTAAGTGATGACTTGCTACGACCTTAGAATTGAAAGAAGTGATGCTTAGAAGATTTTGTATAGGCTTGCTCCCGATTGGGAGATATTGTGCTTAGATAGCAAGGTCGTTTAGTATCCTTGATGTGCTTGAGTAGGTTTGCTTGAAATTTTCACCTTGAGAGGTGTAATGAGTATGAGAAGCTTAGTCCCAGTTTGGTAGGTTCATATGAGATCTTGAGTAGTGTTAGTAAGGTTTCTTGTGAGCACGAGTTGCTTAATAAGAACCTCTCTAATTTAGAAGTACCGGTAGAGATCTTAGACCGGCAAGTTAAGAAATAGAAGAACAAGAAAGTTGTTCCATGAAGTTGTAGGAGTGATCTTTTAAGGGTTTAGTTAAGGGTGCTACTTGGGAGGCCTAGGGCCAATGAGAAGTCCCAATATCCTCATCCTTCTTCCTTGTATTCCTCCTTTAGCATTTAAGATCTTGAGATTTTAAATTCTTCTTGATTTGCTTTTATATGAAGCCATGTGTGATTTGTGTGTTGCAATGATTTCTTAATATGCATGTTCATGAAAATACTTAGCTCTTGTTAGAAAATACTTATATGCATTGTTTTTCCTCATGTTGTAGTGCATTGAGTCAAGTTACATATAGACTTCATGAGATGAATGAATGAGCATGCCTTAGTTTGGAGTTGAAAGATTCCTCCTTGAATAAATGACTTTTGTGAGTAAGTTGCATTTAGGCTCCATAAATGTGTGTTGAGCATGCTTTAGCTAGGAGATGTTAGTTCCTCCTTGAAAATGAATAGATATAGAATTTCATGAATTTGGAGTTGTTAGATGTAGTTCCTACTCCCTTATGTTCCATTGAGTATTTTTAGCTTGGAGTTGAAGTTTTCCTCCTTGGTTGTGTATTTAGATGTATTGCATGCATGATGGGCTGCTAGTCTAGAGTTGTTTCCTTTAAGAAGTGTTTAGAAATGTCATTGGAGGACGAATGTTCCCAAAGGGGAGATAATGTAACACCCCGGATTTTATAAAAGGCAATATATTCATTTCTTAGTCGACTAGGCGATCCACCGAGTTGACTAGGTGATTTGTCAAGTCGACTTGGCGTTCTGCCAAGTGGAACTTCCTCGCCTTTTGGCTTGGTCCCTCATGTCCTCCATCCTGTAAGTTTAGGAGATCTAAGTCGGGCTCGCCGTTCCGATCAATGAGTCGCTAAAATCGAATCTTCCATCGCCTAAGTCGACTTATCCCCCA
Organism: Solanum tuberosum; assembly: GCF_000226075.1. NCBI lineage: Eukaryota > Viridiplantae > Streptophyta > Magnoliopsida > Solanales > Solanaceae > Solanum > Solanum tuberosum. The sequence goes on along the minus strand of NW_006238938.1, from coordinate 3,431,340 downwards.
GTCGACTCACTTTAAAATTAGGCGAGCTGAGGGCACATTTGGCGAGTTGCCAAGTGCCCTTGGCGAGCTTCAGCATGCAGATCTACAGTTTTAAGTTAGAATCTTAGGGGTCATTAGTTATTTACCCTAAATTGAAACTACATTGTTCTATTCTTTCCCTAGTAAAGTATATAAGGTTTTTCGACTCAAGTTTCCCTCAATTAAGTCATTCTCCCTAGAATCCAAAGCAAAACCCCAAAATACTCTCCACTAAAATATTTCTCTTTCTAGTAAACTAAAGACTTGAAGAAGATGATAGAGCTTGAAGCTTAGGTCAAGAACAAGATTCCATTGTTGCAAGCTTGTGTAAGGGCTTTGAATCAAGGTATGTTAGCTTATTCATCTATGGGTACTTACACCCATAGAGCCCCCATAGTTTCCCCCAATTGTGAAGAAAAACCCAATCTAAGCTAGGGTTTTTTCCTATTGTGGTGAAAGGCCTATACTCACCTAACCTACCTTATAAGTTCTTGAAAGTATAAAGTGATAGAATCACTTGAATGTGGATTGATTGTCAAGGACATCCTTCCATGAGACATGAGTGTTAAGCAAGGCTGAACAAGTAAATCTTGGGGTGTATGCTTGGCTCCAAGTGGATATTGACAATGAGATGGAGTGTCACACAAGATAGGGTCGGGCTCCAAGTAGAAAGGAGAACCACACCTAGTTCATGTGAGGAATATCCAAGTTAAAGGGGGAACTCTAACGTAGTAGAGTGTGGGTTTTCCCAAAGTTAGGTCTCATGAGATGGTAGCCTTCACATATTTGCGTTAAGGTTTCTAGTAGCAATCTCCATAACCAATGAACTAAGACATGCTTGAAGAAGCATCTCATAGTGTTAAAAGGCATTAATGAACACAATTCATACGTTGTTAATCGCTCATGGTTCCCACAACCCTAGTTGTGGATTTAGTTACCCATGGTAGCAAGAGTACAATTCATATTTTTAGATGAGGAAATCATGAACTTACGTAATGAGAAGAATAAACCCAGAATCTCAACTTGAATTTGAAAGCCAAAATCTTCAAAACGATCTTAGGAAATCAAGAATTGCTAAAGTTACAAGTTAATCTCCAAAGCCAAAAAGTAGAATAAAAGTAATAAGGTCTAACCCCTAAAAAAGAGGTTTACATGCCTTATATATAGAAAAATAAGTCCCAACTAAAAAGTAAAATAAATAAAGAAAAACAGTTTCTGGACGAGGTTGTAATTTACTAGACTGACCTACGGACCGTGGACTGGCCTGCGGTCCATAGGTCCCTTCCGTAGTTTGGGACTTAGGCAATTTTCAACTTCACAAATCTCCAACTCTCAGCCATAGTTGACAGATCTGCATGACGGACCGTGACTCGATTCACGGTCCGTAGATCCTCCTCCGTAGTTTCATACCTAACTTTTGAAATTAGGTACTGGAACCACCTTCTCTGAATCATTTGACGGACTTGCAGGACGTCCCGTAGGTCGATCTACGGTTCGTCACTTATTACCGTAGTTCCACACTTTGTCAAGAATTCCCTGATTTTCCTCCAAGCCTTGCCCATAGATCTAAGCCCTTCAACTACGGACTGTGACTGGACCTACTGTCCGTAAGTCACGTGCGTAGGTGGCCTTTTTCTACAACATTTCTTCAATTGTCTCCTAACTCCCACGTCCGAACTTATTTCCTGCAAACACGATAAAAACACATTAATACCATTACAAAATGGCTCTAGACACACACAACTCTCAAGTGAATTGTAGTAAAAATACCGTAAACTCACGGTATATCAACACCCTCAACTTAAATTCGTTGTTTGTCCTCAAGCGACGCACTAAGTCTCTAAACGACACTTCTATAGAAGCAAGCATTCAAGCACAAGCAATCACATGGCTCTCTTTCCCGACTCTCTTTTTTAGTGCAAATATTTTCCCTTAGACTCAACAAGCTAACTCATGCGGATCAAAATATGACGAAGATCGACCAATCAACACACAACATACACTGTTTTGCTATCACCAAGGTACCAACTTTCCAACAATGTAATTAGTGCCCTTACATCAAACGAAATCCCTTTTTCACACAATGAATATGATTTTGAGTACAAGGATTCATTCAACACTCACAGTCAGAAGTAATTTCAAGTATAGTTAGTGCTCAATACCATAGGATTGCCCTTATTTTCACTGCTTAGACTCTCCAAACTAGTTGTTAAGATCACTATAGGACTTTTCTTAGCTTGTAATGTAGGCTCAGGGTCAGGTGTGGTACATTTAGGTACTTTTTAGTTACTTTCTGCCCTCCTTGACATTACATTGGTTTTTACCTCTTACTTGACCTATTTCTGGCAACTTTTTATCTCAATTTCTTTCCCTTGAACTCTTTTCAACCAAGGATGTGACTTTTGACTTTTTGACTCTTATGTCTTACTTTCTTATTTTCTTTTCTTTCTTTTCACATTTTTCTTTTTCTTATTTTGCACAAAGTCACATCGTCTTTCATACATTTTCCTCTTTTCAACACTAAACTCTTTTCATACCCTTTTTTCATTTGGTTTCCTTTTTCATAGCCACCCTCAACTAATGCATTTTGCATTAGTTGAGGTGCACAATGTCCGATGTCGGACCAGGGCCAAGATCAAGGTAACTTTTAGGCTTGGCCACCCTCAACTTAGGCTTTTGGTCTAAGTCAAGGTGCACATGTCCAAGGAGGTACCGGGACCAAGACAATGTTTTCAAGGGAAGGTGAGTTAGGTGAATCAAAAGAATTGGTCAATTTTAGGCTCAAATATTTGGATCAATAAGGAATAATGCTACCATTTGGTTAGATCATTTTATGATTAAGTGGACTAAATTGAACAATGGCCTATGATCACTTCCTAACTTCTAGCCTAGATTATCCTAGCAGTACCAACGGGGCAAGTTCTAGATTGGCACAAAACTATCTGAACAATCAACCATTCTCACACACTCTTGACACATAGTTTCATTATCAGATTATCAGATTACCCAGTTCAAGTTTTAGCTTAAGTCATGAGATCAAGTTGGTTCTTTATCATGCCATACTCAGAGCCAACACATTCAACTCATTCTAGCCTATAGATTTTAGCACATATCACAAATTTTGGACATGTATCATTTTTTTCCATTCATTATTATGCCATCATGCTTCATTCTTTCTCATGCTTCTACACATACATTCGTAACACATGTCGGTTCAATAGAAATTAAAACAGTCTCTTAGGGAAAAAGAACACAGGCATGAAAACCCCAAGAGACGATTATGAGTTGGGTTACTCAGACTTCACCCTTTCACTCACAATCTATTTACCCCACCCCTAACAAAATAAAGTGCAATTGTCCCCACTGCCCAAAAACTAAAAATTAAAGGATTGGGTGAAGCAAACCTGTGGCGCATAGCGCCAAAGACTCATCAACAAGTGGGTGGGTCCGGTTTCCCAGAGCCCGCTGAAACAACACTAGGGTCACCCTTAGTAGTGCCAACATCATCTATCACAGCACCCTCAATAGTGCTATCAATCACTCTTACCGTACCATCAGTGGTGCTCACATCATCTCGCATAGTGGCCTCAGTGTTGGGCCTAGAACTCGAAGCTCCAAGAGTACTCTCACAAACCCTCTGCTGGCGCAATTCCTCATCCACAAAGGAGGCTTTCCTCGCCTGCTCATGCTACTGGCACTCCCTCTTCTTTGTCCTTGCATGTTCAGTAGAATCGGAGGGGTGGCTAGATCAGTGCCTTTTTCCTCGGGCACGGATGGACTCGAACTGCAGTACCTCCGCGCTGTATAGAGCCTCAAGCACTATATCATCAGCCAGTGCAGTAGGCTAATTGCCGGGCTGCCAACATAGAAAACTCCATTCTAGGCATGATTCAGGTTGCCCTCGACGATGCTATGAGACCACTGAGCACTACTATCGAAGCTCTAGTGGCTAGGATAGTAGTCTGTGTGCACGATAAAGTAGCCACGGAGGAAGTAACATCCTTAAAGGTTGCCATTGTAGAGCTGAAGAAAGATGTGGACTACCTAAAGTCCACTAATATATCCATGATCTTTGGAACAGTGGAAGTTCCAGATGTGCCCGAAATGCCTCAGACTACCACATGATATGGAACTAGAATGGAGCATACAATTGACCCTGAATCAAAAGCAAAAATTGACGAACAGATATTTGAGGAAATTAAAGTGGTCGACATAGCAGAGACTGAAGAGATCATGATAAGGTTGTTGTGCAAGCTTTTTTGGCAAAGTCTACTGCTGCGGGATCCAGTGGAGCTGGTCCGTCTGGTGGTCACTCCGGATACTGATTCCATGACAGATGGAGCAACCGGACAGCCAGGATCACTTCTTTACCTCTCTGTCTTTCTTTACTTTGCCTTTTGGATTCTGTATTATTTGCATTTGAGAACAAATTGCTTTTATTTGTGGTGGGGTGAGGTTCACCTTTTGTGTGCTATTTGTGATTCGTGTTTTGTATATATTTGGGTTGTTCTGTTTAAAATTGTGTTTACATTGCTTTTCGTGGATGTTTGAGCTTATGGCTCATTTTATTTTTAATTGCAAAATGATTTTGACCATTCTGAAAAATTATTATTATTTTTCAAAAATTTTTACCACCATTTGTGTTGAAAAAGAAGTGGCTATTCTCATACAAATTTAAGTCTTGGTTTCGATTAATACCGATGAATTGAATAGTGCTCTCAACTGAACGAACATGAACGTGCGACTGCGACGAGACCAAATGAAGTTGCATAAAAAATATGTGAACTCTTTGCATCTCGTTGTGATTAGCCAGTTATCGAATTGATTTTCTCTTGTGATGATCGTTGCACACTAGCGAAAGTGTATAGTCTTGTTTGGCTTTAGTGTCGATTCCATGTGTGATGAGCTTACTTTGAACCTTGCATGAATAAACCTAGAATTTGCTCTGTTAGTCAATTTGATTTAGTAAGGTGTGCTCTTGAAATGATCTTAGAAAACTTTAAAGAGTGTGAGCAACTTTGACATATACCTCTTTTGTGACTTACCTGTGAGCGTGTGAAACTCTTTTGAAAGCCCTTTTGAGCCTTACCTTTCTTTGGAAGAAACTTGATGAAAACTAGACCTTTCTTAACCTATCACCCATAATCCTCATGAAGTTGTGGTTAGTTTGAATATCCAACTTAAGACGAAAGCCTAAGTTGGGGGTGTGGTGAAAAGAGAAGGCAAATCAAGAAGTGCAAGAACGTCCCTCTTAGCCATGATTTTGATAAAAATGGAACCCCTCCATATAAAAAACAAAAAAAAAGAAAAGAGAAGACAGAAAAGAAAAATAAAGTTGTGGAATAAAGTACAAAAGAAATGGGCTCTCTTAACAATTCATGGGAAGCGAATAATAGGATGACTCATGAGCACTAAAGAAAATGATGAAGGAAAAGGGAAGGAAGTGTTGTGAGCATCACATTCATGAGGATCTGTAGTAACTAAGCCTAAATGACCATACCTCTGCACTAAGCCCCATTACAAGCCTTAGAAAGACCTTTTTGATCTTGAGCAAGCCGAACCGAAGGTTGATTAGAAAATAAGGGCAAACCTATGGGTGAAAACATGCATTGTGTTCCTCTTTTTGAGTGTGAGCGTTGCATCTGATTCCTGATCTTAAATTGATTTACCCTTGTGCGTGAATATCGAATCATTCTTTGTGTGAGGGCATTCAGATATTGTTGTTGAGCTTGAACTTGCATTAGTAGCAAGTATCGTGAGCATGAGAAATCTTTGGTAGTGGTGTGTCACAACTTGAATCTTTGAGTACACAGTTGATCTTTGCTTAAGTAATTTAAGTCTTGCTGTGTATGTTCATTATTTAGTCTTGTGTAGCACTATTTGAGATACCATGTTGAATGGCTGAACTTGAGTTTGCTTGAGGACAAACAAAAGTTTAAGTTTGGGGTGTTGATGAGTCCACAAATTGGACTCATTTAGGGCTTAATTTTGATAGAAATAGTGTCCTCAAATGTTTATTTTGTCTCAATATCTGATTAAAACTTTTAAGTTTCAGGTATTTGAAGTTTTGGAGGAAGAATGGACACTTAGGCGCAATAAGGAATAAAGAGGCTGAAAAGAACGAAGAAGCTGAAGCCTGCGTATCACCAAGCACACTTGGTGACTCACCGAAGGGACGCACTCTGCCCTTTGTTCCAGGACGTGAAGCCCTGAAGGAGAAGGATCAAAAAGGCGATGAAAGGAGCAGTCTGCGCTTCGCCGAATAGTTCCGTGAAGCAGTACTATACCGCCTAATGACACAGAGCACGACGATGCTGAAGGCTAGTGCAAGACGGCGACAAACTACACCAAAGGGCGAATCGTCAAGTTAATCGGCGACTCCGACTAACCTCGTCGGAAGATCCGCTAGCACTATTTTCTGATGTCTATAAATACTAAAATTGTTATTAATTTTTAAAAAGTCGAACATTAATTTTAATTTACAGAATAGAATAGTACTTTTTGGATATTTTCTCCCAAGTTTGGAGAGGGTTTTGGGAGACTTGAAGAAAGAAGGATTTCATCTTCCCTTAGTAGGAAGTGGGCCTTCTCCATTCTTCTTTATTTTCTTAAATCAAGGTTTAATTTCATATACCCATTTGATTTTAGTATCATTTTAGGTGTATTTTGTCATTTCTTGATGTGTGGCTAAAAACCTCCATTCTTGGGGTGTGATTTAGCAAATATGTGTTGATATTGTTGTTGGGTCTTGCTTGCTGATAGGATATATGTATTTTAATGGTGATTTCACCTAGTTGTTGTGGTTTAATTTAATGGGTTTGTAGTTGCAAATACAAAACAACCCATGTGTTTTCGGCTTGCCCAAGAGGGAGCTCGCGAAACCAAGACAGCTAGACTGATGCCCGAAGAAGTGGGTCAACATGAGGTTCAAATTGAGAGGGTGATCCCTAGTCCCATATCCTAACACTCAGCTCGAGAGAGTGAGTGGGGTAAGGCGTAGAATGGCCTTCATGCGGCAAATGGGTGTCTGAGAGGAACGCATTTGAAATTGGGTAAGTTGCCCAAGAGCGAATTTATTTCCATCTAAAGCTTACCCTAGTCACCATTATCTTGAAAATTTCCTATCGAAGGGATGTACCCAACAATTTATCTCAACTTGTATTGCGGTCACAACCCAATAACTCTTCCTCATACTTGATTTTTTTGTTATTTTCGCTGTTTATACTACTTGTGATTAAACTTCCAAATCGATATTTGACACTTTGTGTCACCCCCCTTTGATTTATTATGTTTTTAATCGTTAATATCTTTAGCTACGACTAGTTAGAACTATATTTTATTTTTCTACCAATTCTCTAAACCACTCCCTTGGGACACGACCCTAACTTTTAGTTGTGTTACTATATTATCAAAGATCGTGGACACTCGTATCATAGGTTAGTGTCGTTGGTCATGATAAGCATTAACATAGAGCAGCCTCAATGATTTCGAACCTCGTAAGTATTTTAGCTGCTTTAGTAGTGCTTGGATCTGTAATAACTTACCGCCTAGCATCACAATTTTGACCTAATCTTCCCAAAAGGTTGTATCTTCAAACTCTGCATTTAATTATGATTGTTATGCTCTCATTCCAAGTAATTTTATCCTATGTCATGTGTTGCGCCTCTCTGATAAATTTAGGCTATTCAGCATGCTGAGGCGATCTCGCCGAATCACTTGGTAGATCGCCCAACGGACTTCATCTCGCTTTTAAATTTATGCTATCCGTAGTCAGTATTCTGTAACTCTCGGCCAAAAGCAATGATCTTCAAATGCAATCGGTGACTCGTCAAAGGTCTGTTTAGTTGCCCTTTGTCTGCAGTCCCGAACCTTTCTGCACTACAAACTTCGACGGATAAAGCCGTGATCGCCAAAGCAACTTGGCGATTCGTCGATCTATCCTGCGAGTTTTTCTGTAATTGCATCTGTCTGAACTTGATTTAGTTGTTTTAACTTTTTCCGGATCATTTGCAGAAATGGCTAGATCTAAAGTTGCAGGAAGAAGCAAGCCACCTAGAAGTAAAACAAAAGGGATCACAATCAAAGAGGATGCAGACGTGTTCACAAGCAAAATTGCTAAACTTTCCACAAATGGTGAAAAAGGGCTTGCAAACACAAGACCCTTGAATTGATAGATGCAAGAACTGACAATAATGGCTTTTATAGAATTAAGCCCAACCAATCTAAAAGCAAAAATGTGGGTTTTGATAAGGAAGATATGCTTATAGCACAGAGGGACGGGAGGCGAATTAAGAAGCTGAATGATTCATCCAGGGCCAGGACGTACCAGCCTACCAATACTACATTTCCAGTTCCAAAGCAGGCAATGGTATTAACACCTCCGGTGCAAGGTCCTCCGCCCAAATCTATGAATCAAGTAAAGGCTGAGGGGCTGAGAATTTTTTTGGAGGAAAAGCGTTTGTCCATAGAAGGGTTATAGACAGACACCCAGAGATAATGGACTGTCTAAGATACCACCAGTTTCAAATCTTCACCAAACCCCGTGGCCCTTATATTCCAAAATGGGTAAGAGAGTTCTAGAGTGCATACAGTGCACTAATACCCCAGCAAAAGCAACTAGCAGCAGCCTTCAAAGAAGTTGACTATGTGGTTGTCAGAGATAGAAGGGTGAAGTGTGATAGTGAGGAAATTAACGCAGCCTTGGGCCTGTCCACAACCATTGGGAATCACTGCCAGTACTTGATTAGAACAAAGCAGCTGGATGAGATGAAAAAGTGGTTAGCCCCACTAATTGCAGATGAGACTCCCAAGTGGTTGGCGGAAGGAGTTCCGATTGAAAAGAAAGAACTAAACATAGCAGCAAGGTTCTGGTTCAGTTTTATCAGCAACACAATTATGCCATCCCAGAATGAGTCAATCCTTCGCCTCACCAAGGCAACTTGCCTGGGTTACGTAATAGAAGAAACTCAGATAAATTTGGGTACAATCATCGCTTCAGAAATACTCATGCGTGCAAGGCAAAGTCGAACCTCACTTCCATTCCTAGTCTTGATCATAGAATTATGCAAACGAGCCCAAGTGCCTCGAGACACCAAGAAGGATGTGGAAGTGATACCCACAACCTCTACTGATATCTGGAAGATCGAAGATGAGTACCTTAAGTATCAAGCAGAAAGGAAGAAGGCAGCAGTGATGCAGTTAGTCAACACAGAATCATCGCATGTAAAGATATCCCTACCTGCTTCGGCCCCTGGGCCTTCAAGTATATCCATTGCCACTGATACTCCCACTGATACTCCAGGTTCTTCTGTTACTGCACAATCGCCAAAACCCACTACTGTTGCTGCTATTTCTCGACTTTCAATCACCCAGGCGTACCTACTCCGGATGGGACAGAAAGCTCTTTCTGATGATCATCGAGTTGCTAGCATAGAGGCCTCTGTTCTAGACATGATCCAGATTGCCTTAACTGATGCTAAGACACCTCTGAGCACTACCATTGATGCCCTAGCAGTCAGAATAGTGGTGTGTGAGCACAACCAAGGGTCCACAGAGGAGGTGATGGCATTAAAAGCTACCATTGCTGAACTAAGAAAAGATGTAGACCAACTAAAGGACACCGATGTGTCCGTGGTCATTGGAAAAGTGGAGATACCAGACATGCCTGAATTTCCTCAGAAGATTAATGAAAATAGGGTAAAATGAAGAAGGTAGTCGACCATGAGTCAGAAGCAAAGACTAATGAAGCGACGCATGAAGAGACTGAGGGAGCAGCAGATGAAGACTCGAGTGAGAAGGACGAAATTTTGATAGATGCTACTGTGAAAGCTTCTTCGGAAAAATCTGCTGCTGCTAGATCCAGTGGAGCTGGTTCGTCTGGTGGTCACTCCAAATACTGATGCCATAACAGATGGAGCAACCGCATAGCCAAGATCACTTCTTTACCTCTCTATCTTTCTTTACTTTTCTTTTTGGATTCTGTATTATTTGCATTTGAGGACAAATTG
>NW_006238938.1:3372101-3421215 GCF_000226075.1 Solanum tuberosum | reverse complement strand
GTTGAAAGTGGCTATTCTCGTACAAATTTAAGTCTCGGTTTGGATCAATATCGATGACTTAAATAGTGCTCTCAATGGAACGAACATGAACATGCGGGTGTGACGAGACCAAATGAAGTTACATAGACAATATGTGAACTCTTTGCATCTCGTTGTAATTAGCCATTTATTGAATTGATTTTCTCTTGTGATGATTGTTGCACACTAGCGAAAGTGTATAGTCTTGTTTGGCTTTGATGTCGATGCCGTGTGTGATGAGCTTGCTTTGAACCTTGCATGAATAAACCTAGAATTTTCCCTGTTAGTCTAATTGATTAAGTAAGGTGTGCTATTGAAATGATCTTAGGAAACTTCAAAGAGTGTGAGCCAATTTGATATATACCTCTTTTGTGACCTATCTGTGAGCGTGTGAAACTCTTTTGAACATCCTTTGAGCCTTACTTTCATTGGAAAAAACTTGATGAAAACTAGACCTTTCTTAACCTATCACCCATAATCCTCATGAAGTTGTGGATAGTTTGAATAGCCAACTTAAGCCAAAAGCATAAGTTGGGGGTGTGGTGAAAAGAGAAGGCAAATCAAGAAGTGCAAGAAAGTCCCTCTTACCCATGATTATGAGAAAAAATGGAATCCCTCCATATAAAAAAAAAGACAGAAAAGAAAAAGAAAAGTAATGAAAAAGAAAGTTATGGAATAAAGTACAAAAGAAATGGGGTCTCCTAACAATTCAAGGGAAGCGAATTATAGGATGACTCATGAGCACCGAAGAAAATGATGAAGGAAAAGGGAAGGAAGTGTTGTGAGCACCAGAGGATCTTTAGTCACTAAGCCTAAATGACCATACCTTTACACTAAGCCCCATTACAAGCCTTAGAAAGACCTTTTTGATGTTGAGAAAGCCAAACCGAAGGTTGATAGGAAATTAAGGGCAAACCTATGAGTGAAAACATGCATTGTGTTCCTCTTTCCGAGTGTGAGCGTTGCATCTGATTCCTGATCTTAAATTGATTTACCCCTGTACGTGAATATGGAATCATTCTTTGTGTAAGGGCATTCAGATAGTGTTGTTGAGGTTGAACTAGCATTAGTAGCAAGTATCATGAGCATGCGAAATCTTTGGTAGTGGTGTGTCACAACTTGAATCTTTGAGTACACAGTTGATCTTCACATAAGTAATTTGAGTCTTGTAGTATATGTTCATGATATAGTCGTGTGTAGCACTATTTGAGACACCTTGTTGAATGGTTGAACTTGAGTTTGCTTGAGGACAAGCAAAAGTTTAAGTTGGGGGTGTTGATGAGTCCACAAATTGGACTCATTTAGGGGTTTATTTTGATAGAAGTAGTGTCCTCAAATGCTTATTTTGTCTCAATATCTGATGAAAACTCTTCAGTTTCAGGCATTTGAAGTTTTGTTGTAAGAATGGACACTTAGACGCTAAAAGGAACAAAGAGGCTGAAAAGAACGAACAAGCTGAAGCTTGCATATCGCCTAGCACACTTGGATAGTCGCCGAAGGGACACACTCCTCCCTTTGTTCTAGTACGTGAGGCCCTGAAGCAGAAGGATAAAAAAGGCAATGAAAGGAGTAGTCTGCGCTTCGCTGAATAGTTCCGCAAAGCAGAACTGTACCGCCTAATGACACAGAGCACAGCGACGCTGAAGGCTAGTGCAAGACGGCGATGAACTACACCAAAGGGCGAATCGCCGAGTTAAACGGAGATTACGACTAACCTCGCCGAAATATCTGCCAACACTATTTTCTAAAGTCTATAAATACTAAAGTTGTTATTATTTTTTAAGGAGTTGAACATTAATTTTAATTTCCAGAATAGAATAGTACTTTTTGGATATTTTCTCTCAAGTTTGGAGAGGGTTTTGGAAGACTTGAAGAAAGAAGGATTTCATCTTCCCCAAGTTGGAAGTGGGTCTTCTCCATTCTTCTTTCTTCGCTTAAATCAAGGTTTAATTTCTTATACCCATTTGATTTTAGTATCAATTTCGGTGTAGTTTGTTATTTCTTGAAGTGTGGCTAAAAACCCCCATTTTTGGGGTGTGATTTAGCAAATATGTGTTGATATTGTTGTTGGGTCTTGCTTGCTGATAGGATATATGTATTTTAATGGTGATTTCACCTAGTTGTTGCGGTTTAATTTAATGGGTTTGTAGTTGCAAATACAAAACCACCTATCTGTTTTCGGGTTGCCCGAGAGGAAGGTCGCGAAACCAAGACCGCTAGATTGATGGCCTAAGGAGTGGGTTGACATGAGGTTCAGCCCGAGAGGGTGATCCCTTGTCCCCATATCCTAACACTCAGCTCGAGAGAGTGAGTGGGGTAAGGCGTAGGCTGGCCTTCATGCGGCAAATAGGTGTCCGCGAGGAACGCATTTGAAACGGGGTAAGTTGTTCGAGAGGAAACTTATTTTCATCTAAAGCTTAGCCTAGTCACTATTATCTTGCAAATTTCCTATCGAAGGCATGTACCCAACGATTTATCTCAACTTGTATTGCGGTCACACCCCGAGAACTCTTCCCCAAACTTGATTTTTTTGTTATTTTCGTTGTTTATACTACTTGTGATTAAACTCCCAAATCGATATTTGACACTTTTGTGTCACCCCTCTTTGATTTATTATGTTTTTAATCGTTAATATCTTTAGCTATGACTAGTTAAAACTATATTTTATTTTTCTATCAATTCTCAAAAACCACTCCCTTAGGACACGACCCCATCCTTTATTTGGGTTACTATATTATCGACGATTGTAGACACTCGCACCGTAGGTTAGTGTCGTTGGTCACGATAAGCATCAAAATGGCGCCGCTGCTGGGTAGTGGTGTTATTTGAGAATTTTTAGATTAGTAAAATTTTTGTTCTTCTTAGTTGTAGTTCACTAACTTAATTCTTAGTTTTGTTTTGTGATTTGTCGAAATCTAAACAAGGGAAAGTGAGAAATATTCGGGATCCAATGGAGTTTCCTCCATTAGAGGTAATGATGTATCGAGATCGTATCCTAACCTTTAAGCAATTGGAGGATGAGCGGATCCATGAGACATGGGCAAGATTCAGTGAACTGTTAACTCAATTCCCCACTCATGGAATTCTCGATACGATCCTTCTTGATTACTTCTACCGAAGTCTTGGCCCCAGAAACAAGATATTGATTGACGAACTCCTTCCTGACGGGACATTAAAGCAGCTGTATATAATAACAGTCCAACTGCTTGACAATATGGCTAAAATGAGCCAAGCGATTGAATAGGACCTTTTGATGACCGCACTAATGACTCAAATGGATGAGTTAGAAAGCACTATGGTGTAGGTAAATTATCATTGGAAAAGGAAGGATGAATACATCCCCCCCATAATAGAAGAAACAATGAGATCAAATGCATCGAGGGAATGCTCTCAACAATTCTCTGCAAGGTGACTAAGCAAGATGAAGAGCTGGAGGGATTGAAAGAAGACATCGAAGGAATGAAACGAATTATTTTGACTCATTCTAAAGTTGTCCAACTGCTCGAGGACCTGACGAGTCATGCGTTGCTTCAACTCCATCTGCAGAAAAACAGGGGCTGGCCTAATGAGGACATGGCTAACCCCAACAACGAAACTTAAGCAATGACTTGCGTCGTGCCACGACGGTAACTAAGGCGCTTCTTGGGAGGCAACCCAAGGTCTTAAACAGTTAGGGTTTTGCTTTTATGAATAATGGTGTGTTGTGTTGCAGGTTAAAACGAGGAAATGGTGGAAAATATCAGGTTGGCAATCAGAAATTCCATCCCGCGAGTTGCCAAACAGGTCTGCGAGCCTGACTGGATCCTCCGTTTGGCTCAATACAAGATTTGAACAGAGCCTGTAAAACTCGGCGAACTCAAAAAGCAACTCGGCGTATCGCCAACAAGTTTGGCGATCTCGATGCAGACCGTCGAAATTCACCCTCTGGAAATTGTAGATTTTAAAGAAAGGGCGTGATAAATGACCTCTCAGCGAATCGCAGAGTGGGTTGGTGAGTGGGACTTACGTCACCAAATGGATACAAATTAAACAACATATATTGCCAACAGTCACCCTTCTTCATTCTTTCTCACTTTCAAACTCCATAACTTCACACCAAGTTAATAATTTACATTCTCTCACCTTAAAGTAGTACTTTAGTCACGGATTAGCGCTTGGAACTTGGATCTTCGTTACCGCCTAGCATTACAATTTTGTTTACTTAGCAAAAAAGGGTAGTTTCTGGAAAACCCCCTTTTGCTTTTGAAAGGATCAACCTCAGCTGCAATCTAGGTGTCAATTAATGCATGCTAGATCTCTCTGATATGTGTAGAAATTTTCAAATGTCTGCTTCTGATTTGTAAATTGGGGCCTATCTATTTTTAGTGTTCGAATTTCTTTTTCACTCTGCTTACCTTGAAACTAAATGTTGTGAACTATGCATAATGGGTGTTGACCATGAATGGGTACTGTGGGTCTTGGCTGAATTTCATCAATGCATAGTTTAATTTTGTTTCTAGGGTTTGTCCGATCGATTTTGAGAAGTGAGTTGAATCTCAGGTATTTTAAGTGAGTCGACGAGCTGAGTTGAGCTTACCGAATCACTCGACGATTTGTCTACTAGCCCTAAATTGCCCTTAATTTCATATCTTAAGCACTGTGGGCTCTGTAACGTTCGGCGGTCATATTCATGATCGCCAAAGAGGTTCGGCAATTCGCTGATTAAATTGGTGAGTCTGTTTGCAATTATGTGCTACAATGTAATTACTTACTATTCTCTCTAACTTTTTGCTGATATGGCCAAATGATCGACTAGAGGAAGGGAAAAGGGAATTGTGATCATTGAAAATGCACCTCCACCCAGGGGCAAAGTGACCACAACTTCAAAAAACAAGAGGAAGGGAAAAACCTTCGAATTATCCGACGCAGGCTCTGACAGCACAAGTTTCTACACCATCGAGCCACCCACATATAACAGTGAGAGTGCGGAGTCTGATGAAGATTACCAGACAGAGGCAAGGAGGGCTGAGCTACATTCCAAAACAATACATGGTCCACATCGGAACAGAGATAGTCAATCCATCACTCCAATTCCTCCGGCTTCAGAGCAAGCATTAGTGTTGGCACCTCCGTTACAAGTTCCCCAACATGGATCAACGAATAGATCAAAGGCGGACGGTCTGAGAACGATCGTTGAGGAGAAACGACTGATGGAGTGCCTGAAACACCACAAGTTCCAAATCTTCACAAGGCATCGCGGCTCTTACATACCAAGCTGGTTTAGAGAGTTCTACGATGCATACAGTGTATTGGTACCTTAACGGAAAAGGATAATCTCATCTTTTAAAGCAGTTGACTACGCGGTTGTCAAAGGAAGGAAGGTAGCCTGTGACAGTGAGTCTATCAACACAGCTTTGGGTATGTCCGATAAGATTAATGACCACTGCCAGCATTTGAGCAGGACACAGAGGCTGGATGCAATGTAAAAGTGGTTAGCTCTGCTAGTATCAGATGATAATGCTCTGACATGGTTAGCAGAATGAGTTCTAATTGAGAAGAAAAATCTAAACATAGTTGCACGATACTGGTTCGGATTCATCAGCAACACAGTTATGCCATCACAAAATGAATCAATCCTTCGTCATGCTAAGGCAGCTTGCCTTGGATGCATCATGGAGAAAACCAGGATAAATCTTGGGATTATCATTGCCTCTGAGATCCATATGCGTGCAAAGAAGATCCAGACATCTCTCCCGTTCCCGGTATTAATCACTGAATTATGCAAAAGAATTCGGGTACCTAGAGATGAAACAAAGGATGTGGAAGTGGCTGCCATCACATCCACCAGTATCCGAAAGATCGAAGCCAAATATCTTAAGGACCAAACAAAAAAGAAACAGAAGGAAGCTGTGGCCACTAGATCTATACCTGCAGAGGCATCTTTGCCTACTCCTGCCCCTGGGCCTTCCGGTATATCTGATTTCATTACCACTCCTTCTAACCTTACATGTCCCTCTGCTGCTTCATTACCACCCAGACCTATGGTTGTTGTTGCCTCCTGTGAGCCGATCACTATGGCATCCTTGATCTGAATGGGACAGCTTGCCCAATCGGCTAATTGCCGGACTGCCAACATAGAAAGCTTCATCCCAGGTCTGATTCAGGTTGCCCCCCACAATGATGTGAGACCACTGAGCACTACTATCGATGCTCTAGAGGCCTGGATAGTAGTGTGTGGGCACAATCAAGGAGCCACAGAGGAAGTAACATCCTTAAAGGTCACCATTGCAGAGCTGAAGAGAGATGTGGACTACCTAAAGTCCACTGATATATCCATGATCTTTGGAATAGTGGAAGTTCCAGATGTGCCCGAAATGCCTCAGATTGCCATATGATATGGAACTGGAATGGAGCATACAGTTGACCTTGAATCTGAAGCAGAAACTGACGAAGAGATATTTGAGGAAGTTACAACGATCGACATAGCCGAGGCTGAAGAGATCATGATATATGTTGTTGTGAAAGCTTCTTTGGCAAAGTCTCCTGCTGCGGGATCTAGTGGAGATGGTCCATCTGGTGGTCACTCCGGATACTGATGCCATGACAAATGGATCAACCACATAGCCAGGATCACTTCTTTACATCTATGTCTTTCTTTACTTTGCCTTTTGGATTCGGTACTATTTTCATTTGAGGACAAATTTCTTTTATTTGTGGTGGGGTGAGGTTCACCTTTTGTGTGCTATTTGTGATTCGTGGTTTGTATATATTTGGGATGTTCTGTTAAAAACTGTTTTTACACTGCTTTTCGTGTATGTTTGAGTTTATGGCTCCTTTTATTTTAAACTGCAAATCGAATTTGACCCTTGAGAAAAATTGCTATTATCTTTTGAAAATTTTCGTCACCGCTTGTGTTGAAATTGGCTGTTCTCGTACAAATTTAAGTCTCGGTTTCGATCAATACAGATGACTTGAGTAGTGCTCTCAATTGAACGAACATGAACGTGCGGTTATGAAGAGACCAAATGAAGTTGCCTAGACAATATGTGAACTCTTTGCATCTCATTGTGATTAGCCATTTATCGAATTGATTTACTCTTGTGATGATCGTTGCACAATTGGACTCATTTAGGGCTTAATTTTGATAGAAATAGTGTCCTCAAATGCTTATTTTGTTTCAATATCTGATGAAAACTCTTCAGTTTCAGGTATTTGACGTTTTGGTGGAAGAATGGACACTTAGATGCAAAAAGGAACAAAGAGGCTGAAAAGAACGAACAAGCTGAAGCTTGCATATAGCCTAGCACACTTGGAGACTCGCCGAAGGGACACACTCCTCCCTTTGTTCCATTACGCGAAGCCCTGAAGGAGAATGATCAAAAAGGCTATGAAAGGAGCAGTCGACGCTTCTCTGAATAGTTCCGCGAAGCAGTACTATACCGCCTAATGACACAGAGTACGACGATGGTGAAGGCTAGTGCAAGGCGGCGACGAACTACACCAAAGGGTTAATTGCCGAGTTAATCGGCTATTCCCACTAACCTCGCTGAAAGATCCACTAGCAGTATTTTCTGAAGTCTATAAATACTAAACTTGTTATTAATTTTTAGGGAGTCGAAGATTAATTTTAATTTATAGAATAGAATAGCACTTTTTGGATATTTTCTCTCAAGTTTGGAGAGGGGTCTTCCTTGCTGATAGGATATATGTATTTTAATGGTGATTTCACGTAGTGGTTGTGGTTTAATTTAATCGGTTTTTAGTTGCAAATACAAACCGATCCATGTGTTTCGGCTTGCCCGAGAGGGAGGTCGCAAAACCAAGACCGCAAGACTGATGGCCTCAGAAGTGGGTCGACATGAGGTTCTTCCTGAGAGGGTGAGCCCTAGTCCTATATCCTAACACTTAGCTTGAGAGAGTGAGTGGGGTAAGGCGTAGGCTGGCCTTCATGCAGCCAATGGGTGTCCAAGGGGAACACATTTGAAATGGGGTAAGTTGCCCGAGAGGGAACTTATTTCCATCTAAAGCTTAGCCTAGTCACTATTATCTTGCAAATTTCTTATCGAAGGCATGTACCCAACGATTTATCTCAACTTGTATTGCGGTCACACCCTAAGAACTCTTCCCCATACTTGATTTTCTTGTTATTTTTGCTGGTTAGACTACTTGTGATTAAACCCCCAAATCGATATTTGACACTTTTTTGTCACCCCCTTTTGATTTATTATGTTTTTAATCGTTAATATCTTTAGCTACGACTAGGGAGAACTAAATTTTATTTTTCAATCAATTCTCAAAACCATTCCCTTTGGACACGAGTCCAACCTTTAGTTGGGTTACTATATTATTGATGATCGTAGACACTCGTACAATATATTAGTGTCGTTGGTCACGATAAGCATCAATGCAGACTCTAGCTTATATGTACGTGGGGCAAGGATTGCATCAATATCGGCCCCGAAGACTGTCTAACTCAGTCCGGATAGAAGATAGATTAGTGGCGGGGGCTGGTCGTGTGAATGGCCTGGAACTTTCGGTCTATCATGGTCTCCATCCTAGCCTCGAACTCTGCAATCGACTGCTGCATCCATGGCTTCACATGTTCGAGCAGCATTTCTATCTGAGCCTCAAATTTTTGAACTCAAGCCAAAGGCACAGCAGCGGCTCCTGAACATGGGGTGGCTCTGGATGAGCTAGGGGCCCGACTGGAGGCTGGAGATGGGGATGCCAGGGTATTATCAGTGTGGGCAGGAGGGTCAGGGTCCTCACCCTGCATCTGTTCCACATCAGCCACTAAATGTTCTCCTAATGGCAGCACCGCAATCTGTGGACCACGTCGCGGGGCAGCTACGTTGGCCTCATCTCGAATAAAGCCAATATCAAGGGTCTCGATCGCCTGTACTAAAGTGTCACAATGCCAGATAGGCACCCCAAAATCCCATAAAAACTAGAAGATCATACATCGGAAGGGTAAAGTAGTTGTGGTCCTGAATGCTCTCTCATGGATCTCCGCCAACGACATGTGGGCAAAGTCGATCTCAAACCCAGCTACCAAGGCCGCAACCATCACTGCTCTATCCCAAGTAAACGCATTATCAGCCTTAGTGGGTGATACCCTATTCCACACTAAAAGCCAGAAGAACTTGTCCACCAAATTGCGGGTGGCCTTCCGAATACCCAAGCACGGTGTGCTGACCCACTCCACATGCTCTCCATCCACAACTATGTGCCTGGCCAGCCAAAGTAATACAACCTCCCTCTGCTCTGCATTCCACTGGAACGCTCCACTCCTTACAATATCCCACCGGTAGTCAAATTTGGCGGTGTTAAGTGCCCACTTGGTGCCCGAACTTGTAGAGGAATTGGCTGACGGTGATCTGCGATATGTCCACCGAAAAGCCTCGGAATAGAGTGGAAGTGAGAGGGTCCTGGGCTGTGGGCATGGACCTTTTGTCGATAGAACCATGGAGTGTGGTAGCATAGGAGGCATATAATTCTCTCACTATCTCCTCGCTATAGGTCCTAGGGTGCCGATCCATCCACTCGCATTTGTGTTTCTCATAGAGCCAGTGGACGTCGGGTATGGTGTGTAGGCTCCCCATGAGAACTCTGCGCTCCTCAGTGATTAGTCGGGCTTTCTTCCTCTTTTCATTTAACATCGAGGCATTCCTATATACCTGCCATTGACCCTCAACGCACCACCTATTTGGCTCCTCAGCAACCAGAGCAGGGTCGGTGTTTAGTGGCATTGGAACCTTACCAGAACTAGTAGCCTCATCAGACGAGGAAGCTCGACCATGTGAACTTAAGCCTGTGGCGGATCCAAAAGCAGACCCTGCAACAGAGACGGACTCAGAACCCAAAGCAGACCCAGTCGGTGATCCGATCAGTGTATCCTTCTCATCAGACTGGGAGGCACTGACTACGTCAGGAACCACCTACTTGGATTGATTCCGAGTAGCTCGGGGTACTGTGGGTGATGTTCTCCTAGTGGGGGGGGGGACATATTTGGTGTCTTTCTTAGCATTAGTATCCTCGTTGATTAGCTGACAGGTTGGTGCCGTTGATTTGGATCTACCCTTGAAGGCTATAGTTTTTTTCGGGGCCATGGTACCTGTGGAGTGAGAATTAGTACCTATATAAACTAAAAACACACTCGAAAATTTTATAGAACAAAGAATGAACCAAATGAAAAACAAAATTTTTTTCCAAAGAGTGGCTTCAGTGGCCATGTATGGTGGGTAACTATGGTTCGTAGGTTAACCTACGATCTGTGGGTCCCCTCCGTAGGTCAGAGGTTCCAAAATATTTGGGCTCTGATAGGAACCACAGATGTGCAGAACGGTCCGTAGATTGATCTAGGGATCGTAATCCACCTCTGAGGTTCCACACTTAGTGGAATTGCTATGTGTCACAGACCACAGACCTGATCTAAGGTCCGTAGAATGACCTATGATCCATAGACGGGGTATCGTGGACCAAGTCTGTGCTAGGTATCCAACATGCCTCATGGGTAAACCAATTTTTTGACAATTACAAGCATTCATCCTAAGTCTAATCATGCATTTCAACACAATTTATGATTGTTTGTCATCCCTAGGGTTCCAATTACTCATTTTTCAACATGTATTTCATACAAAAGTAGGAACCCTAAATCGAAACTGACATTTAGAGTCTAATTTCACCAAGTTATTTCATTACTAAGAGTACACAATCACTATCTATCGTCCCATGGGTGTTTCTAACATAGTTCCTTCTCTGAATCATTAAACGGACTTGCAGGACGGTCCGTATGTCAATCTACAGTCCGTCACTTGTAACCGTGGTTCCACACTTGGTCAAGAATTCCCTGATTTTCCTCCAGGCTTGCCCATCGATCTACGCCCTTCACCTACGGACCATGACTGGACCTACGGTCCGTAAGTCACTTCCGTAGGTGGCTTTTTTCTGCAATATTTCTTCAGTTGTCTCCTAACTTCCACGTCCGAACTTATTTCCTGCAAACACGATAAAAACACATTAATACTAATACAAAATGTCTCTAGATGCACACAACTCTTAAGTGAAATGTAGTAAAAATATTGTAAACCCACGGTATATCAACAAGGTAGACCTAAGTTTAAACAAATGTATTTCGGTCATGATTGTCCCAATACCTCTAGGTTTAACAAAGAGAAAGGTGGTGGATCTCCATTACCTAAGCCTACTTGCACGAAGTGTGGGAGGAATCGCCATGGTAAGTGCCTAGCTGGCACAGAGGGTTGTTATGGTTGTGGAAAGACTGGGAACAAAATGAGAGATTGTCGGTGCTTAAGGCTAAGGGAAGAGAGGATAAGCAAGTTTCCACTAGTGGTTTGGATGGGGATACTCAAAATAATAAAAGGTTATATGCTCTTCAAGCTAGAGATAATCAAGAGTGACCTTCGAATGTTGATACCAACATGTGTTTCATGCTTTACTAGATTCTGGTATTATTTGGTCTTTTGTGACTTTATATATTAGACTTTTATGTTGACTTGAGTATTAGTGGGCTACATTATTGTTCTGTGTGGTTGATAGTATAACCCAATTAGCCATTTTGAACTTTGGGTAGGTTGGTGAAGATTTGAGGAATAGGGTGTTTAAGTAATTCCTAGATGTGTTTGTGAGTAGCCTTGTCTAAAGAGTAGTAATGTAATTCACCTTGGTTTAGAATCCTCTTGTGTGAAGGATATGAAAGTTTAGTGATGACTTGTTCCGACCTTAGAATTGAAAGTAGCGATGCTTAGAAAGTCCACCTAGGCTTACTCCCAAGGGGGAGATGGTGTTCCTAGAGTGCAAGGCCATTGTGTGTTTGCGAGTGGCCATGATTTCTTTATATGCATGTTCATGAAATTTTTTAGGTCTTGATCAAAATGACTTATGTGCATTGTTTTTCCTCATGTTGTAGTGCATTGAGTATAAGTTTCCTATAGACTTCATGAATTGAATAGATGAGCATGACTTAGTTTGGAGTTGAAAGATTCCTCCTTGAATGAATGTTTGTTTTAAAGTAAATTACATATAGGCTCCATGTGTGTATGTTGAGCATGTTTTAGCTAGGAGATTGTACTTCCTCCTTGAACATGACTAGTTATGAGAATTAAATGCATTTTGGGTTGTTAGATGTAGTTCCTACTTCCTCGTGTTGCATTGAGAAGGTCTGAGCTTGGAGTTGATGTTTCCTCTTTAGTTGTGTGAATTTAGATGTGTTGCATGAATGATGGGCTGCTAGTAAAGATTTGTTTCCTTCAGAGGAGTTTAGAATCGTCATTCGAGGATGAATGTTCCCAAAGGGGAACTATTTTAACACCCTGTAGCTTAGTAGGCCAACTAGGGCTAATTGTGAGGGCAACAAGAGTCAAGGCAAGAGGCAAGAGCCAAGGACAAGGGGGAAGGCCCAAGCCAAGGGCCAAGGCTGCCCCAAGGCTTCCTAAGCACTGCCCTACTTCACAACCACCACCACGGCTCATCGTGTGTCTCGTGGTGGCTAAGGCAGTAGCTAGGTTTAAGTTGCCTCAAAGTGGCTCACCTTCACGAGCCACTTCACGGCCAGTGGTGAAGACCACGGATTGTGGGAAGGCTCTTGAAGGTGCCTTCAACTTGTGAAGGCCAAAACACCAAGGCCAAGCCACTGCCCAAGGACCACGGGCAGGACCACAACTCGTGGTGAGGATCATGGCTCGTGGAGCCTGCTGTGGTGCCTGGGAGTAGGCTGCCTAGTGAGGGGCATTTAGGGAAATTCCTTTTTGGGTGGTTATTAAGTGAGGTCATTTTGTATAGTCTTAGTACACCTATATAAGATATTTTAACCCTTTAACCACCCCAATTAAGTCATTATTTCCAAAAACCCCAAAAGATCCCAAAGTTCATCTTCTAAAAAATTCTCTCTCTAGAAAACTCAAGAAGAAGAAGAGAATAAAGCTAGGTCAAATTCCTCCAATCTTCCAAGTTTTGTGAGGGCTTTTTATCCAAGGTATGATAGCTTATTTTATCCATTGATTCTTCCATGTATAGATCCCCCTAAATTTCCCCAATTTGATGAAGAATTCCTCAATTCAAGTTAGGGTTTCTTCAATGTTGTGGGTTATGTTGTATGTTGACCCAATTGAGTGGGTATTGATTGTTTATGATAGAATTAGTAGTGAATCGTATTATTAAGATGATATTACATGTTTTCTATGCCTAACCCTAGTTTAATTGATAAAATTGGAGTAATGTGAGTTTCTGCCTTGTGAAGAGAAATTGAGGATTAATAGATGATCTTCTAGAATTAATGACTTGTATAGTAATTGTTCATGAATAAAATCATGTAGACATGAATTGATTTAGAATAATGAATAGGTTATGGATCATGACTATTAAAGCTTGACATTGAAGCTTTATGATGATATATGACTAGAATCACTTAAGAATGAAGCATGTGATTAAAATGCCTTGAAATCTAGGTATGTATGATGGTTGTAAGAAGTAAATCTTTGAGGGTAAGGCTTGTAGTCATGAATGTTGATTGCTAGGGCTTTGATTGTAAAGATAATATGTTGAGTTATGTGTGTAATGGCTTTGAGAGCGAAGCCTGTATGAGAATGGCAGACTAGTGAGTATCATTGTTCCAAAAGGACTTTACCCACCTCATATACCTTATGAATGTTTGAATTCATAAAGTGATAGAATCACTTGAAACATGTATTGGTTGTCAAGGACATCCCTCCATGAGTCATGATTTAAGTAAGGCTTAGTAACTAGTCGAAGGGGAGGTGTATGCTTGGCCCAAATGGATATTGACAATGAGATGGAAATTCACACATAGTCGGGTCCGGGTCTCCAAGAGAAAAGATTCTCACACCTAGTTGAGTCCGGGCTTCCAAAATAAAGGGGGAACTCTCACATAGTAGAATCTGGGTTTTCCAAAAGTAGGCCTCATTAGATGAAAGCCTTCACATAGACATGTCCAGGTTTCTAGTAGCAATCTCCGTATCCAATGAACTAAGACATACTTGACAATGTATATCCAAGTGTTCAAAAGTATTAATAAACTTAGACATGCTTAATAAAATATTTCATAGTGTTCAAGTTAATAATGAACTTAGACATGCTTGAAAAGGTATCTCTTAGTGTTCAAAAGTAAAGAAGAGGGACTAAGATGCACTTAAACAAATATCTCCTAGTGTTCCAATGTCTTAAAAGATGGATTAGTCCCCAACCAAGAAGTATGAGTATGATGACCTAAAATGGTACTTAGTATGGATGGGATTATGGGGTCTTATACATACATTGCACAAGTATGACTTAAGGTACCTAAAAAGTGTTTCTCTTATATGATGTATGTATAGATATGATTGTGCTTTAGTTGCCTTCCTTGTTATGATTTACTAAAGGTGAGAGATTCTCTTGTTTATGAGAAATAAGATAAGGATGCGATCAAGGATGGTAAGTAATGTATGATGGCCTAAGGTGGTACTTAGTGTGGGTGAGATTATGGAGTCTTATCCATGCATTACACAAGTATGACTTGAAGATACATATGAAGTGTTCTTCTTATGATATGAAGGACTAAGGGTTGACTAATGCTTATATTATGCCTATGTTGGAGATTATGCCTATGACTATGTTGTTGTCTCTTATGCTTATAATTTATGTTTCATAAAGAATCACTTTTGATTATGGCATATGACTATGTTGACCAACCCTTATGTTATGCTTTTATGATGTTATGCTAGCTATAATATTTAGTACTTTTGTACTAGCGCATACTCTTCCCTATATTCTCATCAAATGTAGGGTCCGGCGATTTTGAGTTCTATTCTTGTGGTTAGGTTTCTATAAGAGCAAGGAGTTGAAGACTTGGTAAGTCCTCATAGCATTGAGGATTTGATCACCTTTCCTTTATGTCTTTCTTTTATGTTTTAGACTTTTCTATGGGCTGCGTCCCAAAGATATTCATGTTCTAGATGGTTTGAGACAAATGTAATAAGACTTTCGCTTTGCTTTTATAAAGACTTTGATTGTATGGAAAATGATTTAAAACTTCCGCATTTTTCTATTATCTTATGTTATGATATGTTAAGTGGCTTACATGGAGTCCTTTGGGGTTTTATGTGACATGTTACATCTAGGTTGTACCCCTGGGTAGTGACATCTAGTGAGGGAAGCAACAAAGTGGTTGGCCGAACTACCAAGGGACTCTATTACTTCTTGGGAGGAGCTAACGAAGGGGTTCTATTAAAGATTTTTTCCTCTCTCGAGGATGTTTAAGTTGAGGGACAACATTCAAAATTTCAAAAGGGTTGAATGCAAGCCCATTCATGAAACTTGGTTGAGGTTTCAAAAGCTGCTCCTCTAATGTCCTACTCATGGGTTTCCGGACAATGTGCTCATGCAATATTTTTACTGGTGTCTTGACACCAGCAACAAGGGTGTCGCTAATCAACTTATCCGGGGTGAAATCATAAGACAACCATTTGTTGTGGCATCATATTTTCTTGATGAGATGACCAAGATTAGTTGAGCATTGTATACAAGGGAGGATCATGTGTCTCCTCTAAATGTTGTGTTGAGCAAAGAACAATTGGAAAAGAACTATGAGCGTGATGAAAATATGGCCAAGATGATGACCCAAATGTACTTGTTGACGAAACATGTGATGAAAGGTGGTTATAAGGTCGTGAATGTGGTTGGTGCTAGTAGTGGAATGAGCTCGGATGATGCACAATTTGACGCCATGTTTATGATGAGGTACAATTTGTGTCGAACCAAGCGGAGGGTTCTCGTCAGAGCTATCCAAGGCCGAACGGGAATCAAGGTTGGAACAAAGATCATGATGGTGGTTGGATAGATAGGGAATGAGATTGGTGTGATAGGGATGCAAATTAGAGAGGAAGGGATGGTGATAAAGATCGTTATGTGCCTCCTCATGACCGTCCAAAACCTAAGGAACCAAATACTGACCCCAAAAGCTTTCGGACTGAGGATATGCTTGCCCGTATCTTAAACAAGTTGGAAGGATCGGATGAAGTGCTGAAGGAGATGAAGGTTGATTTCTCCTCTTTTAATCAAATAGTAACCTCTCATTCAGTTTCTATAAAACAACTTGAGGCCCATATGGGTCAAATTTCTGCTCACTTGAATCTAAGACAAAAAGAGGGTCTTCCTAGTGATACTGTGGCCAATCCTAAGAATAATATTGTGCAATGCATGGTTATATTGACCCGGAGTGGTAAGTTGTGGGAAGTGATCTGCCAAATGATTATAATGCAAGTTCAAGTAAAGGGAAAGCTATTGTTTATTAGAGTGATGAACTTGCCGAAGAGTTGAACAATGAAGCTTCCAATGAGGTTGATGCTGCACCAAAAAATGTTTTTTCCAGTGATGCTAAAAATTCAAATGTGGGGGTTGTTCCTCCCTCGGTACCTACAAAAGTTGATGCCCATTACTCCACCATTCCCTCAAAGATTGAAGAATAGGGATGAAGACGTGAAGTTTCAAAATTTTCTTTTCGTCTTCAAAACACTTTCTATTAATCTTCCTTAAGTAGAGGCATTGTTAGAAATGTCATATTATGCAAAGTTTATGAACGAGTTTGTCACTAAGAAGAGAAGTATGGATTTTGGGACAGTTGAAGTATCCCATAGTTGTAGTGACATCATGTCAAGCAACGTGGTTGTCAAGAAGGATGACCCGGGGGCATTCACTATCTATTGCACTATAGGGATGTTCCGATTCTCTAAAGCATTGTGTAATTTGAGGGCGAGTATAAACTTGATTCCTTATGCCATTTTCAAGCAACTTGGGAAAGGTGAGCCTAAGCCAACAACTATGCTTCTTCTGATGGACGACCACTCTATCAAGAGCCCTATTGTCATCCTTTATGACATTATGGTGAGAGTAGACAAGTTTATATTTCCAACTAATTTCGTGATCCTCCATTGTGAGATTGATGTCGAGGTCGCTATTAATCTTGGTAGGTCGTTATTGGCTATCGGGAGAGCTCTTATTTATGTGGAAGGCGGTGAACTTTAATTTCGGGTAAAGGGTAAGGAAGGTACATTCAATTATTTTTAATCGATGAAGAAACCAAGTGACCTCCATGTGATATCGGTCATTGACATGATTCATGAAGCGGTTGCTACTGTGGGTGAAGTTTCTTGTATTGGTAAGTCATTGGCTGCCGTCCATTTGAATTATTGGGATGAAATCCAAGATTATGATAAGGTAGTGGCTACTCTAACAGGTTTAGGTTCTTATTCTAAGAACCCTTTGAAGCTTGATATTGATTTGATGAATAGGGAAAGTCCTCCCACAAAGCAATCTATTAAAGAACCATGAAAGCTTGAATTGAAGGTACTTCCACCTCACCTTCGTTATGTGCTCTTGGGAGCTAATAGCACTTTACCCATGATTATTGCTGCGAATTTGCTTGGATGGCAAACACAAGAGATTGTTAGTGTGTTGAAAAGATTTATCAAGGCTATTGGGTGGATGATTGTCGACATTATGGGAGTTCCTCCCGGTATTTGTACCCACAAGATTCAATTGGCTATTGATTGTAAACCAAGTATTGAACATCAAAAGAGGTTGAATCCTCCACTGCAAGAAGTTGTCAAGAAAGAAATTATTAATTGGCTTGATGCGGGAGTTGTCAACCCTATTGCGGATAGCAAATGGGTTAGCCCCATCTAATGGGTTCCAAAGAAAGGTGGTATGACCGTGGTCCCAAATGAAAAAGGTTAGCTTGTGCCAATGTGACCGGTTACCGGTTGTCATATATGTATGGAATATCTAAAGTTGAATGTGTGGACTGAGAAGGGTCATTTTCCGATGCCCTTTATGGATCAGATGCTTGACAGACTTGCGGGTCATGGATGGTATTGATTTTTAGATAGTTACTCCGGTTATAATCAAATCTCCATTGCACCGAAAGATCAAGAAAACACAACTGTCACATGTCCCTATGGGATGTTTGCTTTCAAAAGAATTCCCTTCGGATTCTGTAATGCACCGGTGACATTTCAAAGGTTTATGTTCTTTGTTTTTGTTGATATGGTAGAGGATTCGATGGAAGTCTTTATGGATGATTTTTCAGTTGTGGGAGATACATTTGAAGCGTAGCTTGAGCACCTTGGTAGAGTCTTGCAAATATGTGTCGAAACAAACCTTGTTCTCAATCGCGAGAAATGTAACTTCATGGTCAATAAAGGTATTGTATTGGGGCATAAAATTTTGGGAAATGGCATACACGTTGATCAAGCTAAAGTTGAAGTTATCGCCAAGTTGCTTCCTCTTATTTCAGTTAAAGGTGTAAGAAGCCTCTTGGGTCATGCGGGTTTCTACCGGAAGTTCATAAAAGATTTCTCTAAGGTGGCTTATCCTCTTTGCAAGCTACTTGAAAAGGGAAGTGTCTTCGAGTTTGATGAAGCTTGTGTCAAGTTTTGTGTTTAAAAGAGAAACTCATTTATGCTCCTATCATTGTTGCTCCGTATTGGAGAATTTCATTTGAGCTAATGTATGATGCAAGCAGTGTGGCTTTAGGGGCTGTAATTCGCCAATGCAAGGGAAATTTGTTTCACCCGGTCTATTATGCAAGCAATACCTTAAATGTAGCTCAAAAGAACTACACCATCATTGAGCAAGAGTTGTTAGCCGTAGTGTATGCTTTTGAGAAGTTTAGAGCCTATCATTTTGGGATCAAGGTGGTGGTACATACCGACCATACTGCTATACGTTACTTGATGGCTAAGAAGGATGCAAATCCAAGTTAATCCGGTGGGTGTTATTATTGCAAGAGTTTGACTTTGAAGTCAAAGATCAAAAGAGTGTGAGAACGAAGTAGTGTACCACTTATCACGGTTTAAATCAAATGGGGTTGTTTCTAGTTAAAAATATATTGAGGAAGCCTTTCCCGATGAGTCAGTGATGGTTGTGTCGAATGGCACCCCACCTTGGTATGCTGATTTTGCCATTTATGTGGTTTATGGGATTCTTCCCGATGGGCTGAATTTTTACCAACGAAAAAGGTACCTTCTTTACGTGAAGAAGTATTTTTTGGATGGATCTTACGTATTCTGGGAGTGTGTTGATCACATTATTAGAAGATGTGTTCCATAAGTTGAGGTATATGCTATTCTTGACACTTGCCATGCGTCACCGGTTGGTGGGCACGATAGTGGAGTGCCTACAGCTGCTAAGGTACTAAAAAGTTGTTATTATTGGCCAACGTTGTATCAATATGTGAATTCTCTTGTTAAGAAGTGTGTACAATGTCAAAAGCAAAGAGGAGTGTCCCGAAGGCATGAATTACCTCTCACTCTTATTTTAGAGGTTCAGTTGTTTGATGTATGGGAAATAAATTTCGTGGGGCCTTTTGTGAGTTCTTATGGGAAGAAATACATCTTGGTTGCAGTTGATTATGTCTCTAAATAGTTAGAGGAGGTGACCTTACCTAATAATGAATGGAGAAGTCTAGTTCAATTCTCAAACAGTATGTTTTCATGAGATTTGGCACTGCACGCGCAATCATTAGTGATGGGGGATCTCATTTTTGTAACCAAATGTTCGCATCATTATTGAGCAAGTATGGAGTCAAGCATAAGGTTGCCACCCCTTATCATCTGTAAACAAGTGGGAAAGTCGAGGTGTCCAACCGAGATATCAAGGGATTTTGGCCAAGACCATTAATGGAAATCAAACGGATTGGTCCCAGAAGTTAGATGACGCTCTTTGGGCATATAGAACTGCATTCAAGCCCCCGATTGGTATGTCCTCGTATCAATTGGTGTATTGTAAATCTTGTTATCTACCTATTTGTCACGACCCAGGGGTACCCCTAGACGTAACATGGCATACTTGACCCCGAAGGGGTCTCATAAAATCCCTTAGCATCATAACATAGGTAATAGAAATGAAAATAGGGAACAATTTAAAACTTTTACAATTGAAGTCATATTTCATAAAAGCAAGCGGAAGTCTTTACTAAAACCTTTGTCTCAAACCATCTATAATAACTCTTGAATAAAACTCTTGGGACGTTGCCCATACAAAGTCTAAAACATAAAGAAATGACATAAAGGAAATAAGGGTCTGTCCTTGAAGCTATGAGGACTCACCAATTCTTCAACTCCTCTTTGCACCTTAGGAACCTAGCCTCCAAAGCAACTCAATCTCTGAAACCCTACATTTGATTAGAATGTAGGCAATATGTGTTAGTACAAAATCTACCAAGTATGAAAGCTAGCACAACATCATAAGAGCATCTCAAAATGGTTAGTCAACTCAAGACATAAGCATAAGAAATAATCACATAGTCATAACATAATCATCATAGTCATAGAATGGTCTCCAACATAAGCATCATATAAACATAAGTCAACACTAGACATAGTTAATTAGCATAGGAGATAAATCATAATCATATAAACATAATTGACTCTTAATCATCTATACCATAAAAGCACCATTCTCAAGTAACCTCAAAAGCATACATGTGCAAAGCAAGAATAGCATCCCATAATACTAACCAAGCCAAGTACCCCTCTTTGGTCATCTTAATCATAGTCTATATACAAGGTCAACTCTTTTAGCATTTCTATGCCATAAGGGAATCATACTTCTAAGTAACCTTAAAGAACACTTGTGCAATGCATGCCAGCCATCTCATAATACCCTTCACACTAAGGATAACCTTGAAGTCATCTTCGTCATATCCACCTCCTTTTGCCTCATTATAAACTTAACTTCTCATAACTATGGGAATTTTTCCCCTTTATTCAACTATAGCTAGGAAGGGCAACTATAGCACAATCCTGTATCACAACTTCTCTTTAGTAACCCTAAGTGATACTTGTGCAATGCATGAATAGCACCCTATAATACTACTCATGCTAAGTACTACTTTTAGGTCCTCATACTAATATTTCTTGACTTGGAACCTAGTTCCTCTCCTTAACTTTAGAACACTATGAGGTACTCTCTTAAGCACATCTTAGTTCACCTCTCTTTAAACCTTGGAACACTATGAGGCATTTCCTTAAGCACATCTAAGTTCATTACTAACACTGATACAATGAGATACTTACTTAAGCATGTCTAACCCCTTTATACTCTGAACATTATGAGATACTCTCTTAAGTATGTCTGAGTTCGTTCTTCACATGGACCTATGAAATACTACCTTAAGCATGTCTAAGTCCACTTATACTCCTGAGCACAATGAGGTACTTCATTAAGTAAATCTTAGTTCAATTATGCTTTAGAACACTATGACATGCTTCTTTAATCATGTCTTAGTTCATTGGATATGATTGATACTAGGAACCTTAGCTCAATTCATGTGAAGGCTCTCATCTCACAAGACCTAACTTTGGGAAAACCCACACTCTATTACGTAAGAGTTCCCCCTTTAATTTGGACAGTCCTCACATTAACTAAGTGAGGTTCTCCTTTCTACTTGGAGCCTGGACCCTCTCTTGTGTGACACACCATCTCATGTTCAATATCCACTTGAGGCAAAGCATACACCCCAAGATTTACTTGTTAAGCCTAGCTTAACACTCATATCTCATGGAAGAATGTCCTTGACAATAAATCCATGTTCAAGTGATTCTATCACTTTCATCTATCAAGAATTCATAAGGTAGGTTAGGTAAGTATAGGCCTTTCACCACATTTCAACCTATTAGACTTCTATTGTATTTTAGACTTTACTCTCAAAGCCTTAGAATCAATATTTAATCACATTAGCTTCACCCTAAATCCCTAGCTATGATGATCATAACCTTACTCTCAAGATTTCTTTCTTGATCTCTTTTCTATACCTAGGTTTCAAGGTACCTTGATCACATCTTTGACTACTAGGTGATTCTAGTCTCAATTGATCATAAAGGTTCAATTCTAACTTTACAAGTCAAGATCAATAATATACAATAGAGGCTAGTTAAATTCATGATTATATAATCCTAACTTTGATCAATTAATATACATGACATTGATTTAGGAAGATCACCTTTGAACCTTCAACTTTGCCTCAAATGGCATAAGCCCACAACTATCACATTATTCAATTTAGATTAGGGTTTACCATAGAAATCACGTGAAAGCATCATAATATCATAAAACAATGCTAATACAATCATAATTAGGCATTATCCACTATATTGGAATCATACCCAAACCCTACCCACAATGTAAGCACAACCCTAATTAGAATTGGGCTTTAACTTCACAATTGGGGGAAACTACGGGTGGAATAACACATAGATGAATAAACTAAACATACCTCTTTTCAAAGCCCTAAATAAAGCTTTAATCAATGGAGAAACACTACCTTTTTCTCTTCTCTTCTCTTCTCTTCTTCTTCTTCTTTTTCTTCTTTACTTCTAGAGAGAGAATATTTGGAGAGTAATTTGGGGTCTTCGATGAATGAGTTAAATGAATTAGTTTAGGGGTCTATTAGGTTCTTATAGGTGGCTAATTAACTAACTAACCGACCTCTCTTAACCCCTAATTAATTACTAAGTGAATCCCCCAAAGCCTAACTTAAAACTAAAACACTAAAAGCTGTCATGACCTACACCCCTCCACCCACGGACCATGGGTGGATCTACTAGACATTGATGTTTGCGTAATCAACGACACATGTTCTGATGCAAGTGTCTATGATCGTGCAATAGTATAATAACCCAACTAAGGGTTAGGGTCATGTCCCAAGGGAGTGGTTTCGAGAATTAATAGAAAGATAAAATTACTTCTAACTAGTCGTAGCTAAAGACATTTACTACTAAATACATTGTAAATTAAAGGGGGGTGACACAAAAGTGTCAAATATAAGTTGGGGGTTTTGTCTCAAGTATAACTAAAAACAACAAAAATAAAAAGAAAATCAGGTATGGGGAAAAGTTCTTCGGGTGTGACCGTAATACAAGTTGAGATATATCGTTGGGTACATGCTTTCGATAGGAAATTTGTAAAATAATAGTGACTAGGCTAAACTTAAGATGGAAATAAGTTCTCTATCGAGAAAATTACCCCGTTTCCATTGGGTTCCTCTCGGACACCCATTGGTCGCATGAAGGCCAGCCTACACCTTACCCCACTCATTCTCTCGGACTTGGTGTTAGGATATGGGAATAGGGCTCACCCTCTCTCGAGCAAGCCGAAAACACATGGTTGGTTTTTTATTTGCAACTACAATTTAAATTAAACCACAACCACTAGGTGAAATCACCATTAAAATACATCTAACCTATCAGCAAGCCAAACCCAACAATAATATCAACACATATTTGCTAAATCACACCCCAAGAATGGGGGGTTTTAGCCACACATCAAGAAATAAGAAATTATACCTAAAATGATAGAGAAATCAAAAGGGTTTAAGAAATTAAACCTTAATATAAGTAAAGGAAGAAGAATGGAGAAGACCCACTTCCAATTTTGGGAAAACTCCTTCTCTCTTCAAGTTTGCCACTAAACCCTCTCCAAACTTGAGAGAAAATGAAAGTACTAAAATTATATTAAGAATCTGATATTATCTAATGATATATTCTCTATAACTCTCAACGAGTATTTATAATTTTCGAAAATTTGTGCTGCAATGGATCATTCGGCGACATTAGTCGGAATCGCTGATCAAATCGGCGATTCGCCCTTTGGTGTAGTTTTTCGCCGTCTTACACCATCCTTCGGCATCGTCGTGCTCTGGGTCATTGGGTGATATAGTACTGCTTCACAGAACTTCTCGGCGATGCGCCGATTGCTCCCTTGTTCCGCCAACTTGATCCTTTCCTTTAGGCTCAGCACATTGGAACAAAAGGCGAAGTGAGACCCTTCAGCGATTCGCCAAGTGGACTCGGTGATCCTCAGGCCTTCATTTCCTCGTTCATTTCAGCCTTGTAGTTCATTTTTGCAAAGTAGTGTCTATGCTTTCCTTCAAACTTCGAATACCTAAAACTTAAGGATTTTCATCAGATATTGAGATAAAATAAGCATTTGAGGACACAATTTCTATTAAAATATAGCCCTAAATAAGTCCAATTTGTGGACTCATCAGACGTCACTCACCTCTGTATGTGAGGTCTATAACTCAAAACTTGCAGGCCACTGCAGCCCTTGAACCACGATGCCCTCCTACGGGGTGTGGGTCCACCTACGGCCAATAGGTGGTCAACGTAGGTGCTGCCAAATTACAGTTTTGGGGACTGTTTTTGGGGTCCCCTTCAAGGACCCCTTGGGTGGTCCTTGGGGATCGTACCCAGACGTTTAACCCCTTAAACCCCTACTCTAAGTATGGGAATCATTTTTACGAATTTTAATCCTCATACCTCACTCCAAAACTCTTACGAAAGGCTTTAGAACGCACTAGTTCAACTCACTAATTTCTGGGGTGTTACATTATCCCCCCTAGGGATCATTCGTCCTCGAATGACGATTCTAAACACTTCTTAAAGTCAAAACTCAAAGCTAACAACCCATCATGCATGAACTACATCAAAATGCACACAACCAAGCAAGAAAACTTCAATTCAAAACTAAACTCATTCAATGCAACACAAGGGAGTAGGAATTACTTCTACCAATCCAAACTGCATGAAATTCTATATTTTACTCATTTTCAAGGAGGAACTAACATTTCCTAACTAAAACATGCTCAATACTCCCTCATAGATCCTAAATGCAATTTACTCTCAAAAAGCATTATTCAAGGAGGAAATATTTCAACTCCAAACAAAGGCATGCTCAAAAATCAACTCATGAAGTCTATATGCAAATCTACTCAAATACACTACAACATGCGGAAAACAATAAATATAAGTCATTTCTAACAAGACCTAAGCATCTTCATGAACATGCATATATGGAAATCATGGAAACACATAAAGCACACTATAACCCTACTAGATAGGCACACTATCCCCCCATGGAAGTAAGCCTACACAAACTTTTCTAAACATCATCCTTACTAAAAACAACTTCAAAGTCCAACATAACAAGTCACAAAAGACAAGAAATCCAGAAATTAACCAAAGCATAAAGAACATACTGGAAAGGAAATGAGGATATCACTCTCGATCTTCTCTAAATCGGAGAGAATAAAACCTATTCTTCTTTTGAGTACCCTCATCCGAATCACTAGAGGAAACTTTCTTATCCTCTCTTCCCTTAGCCTTAAGAACCAGAAATCTCTCATTTTGTGCCCATCCTTCCCACACCCATAGCAACCATCCATGTTGGCTAGGCACTTACCATAGTGACTCCTCCCAAACTTGGAGCAAGTAGTCTTGGGAAATGGAGACCCACTACACTTCTCTTGGTCAAACCTAGAGGTGTTGGAAGAATCTTGACTGGAATACCTTGGTTTAGTCCTAGGCCTACCTTGTCCATCGAACTTAGCATTAGGATGGTTCCCATAATCGGTTCTAGCTCTTTTCACCTCTCTATTCCTTTTCTTAAGCTTTTGCTCCTCAATTTTTTGAGCATGCACCATGAGACGAGAAATATTCATACTAGGGAGAAGCATTGCCGAACGACATTCATTGACCACTAATTCAGACACTCCCATCACAAAATTATTCATCTTGGCCCTTGAATCCCCCACTACGGTTGGAGCATATTTGGATAGTTGGGTGAACTTAAGGAAATACCCTTTCACACTCATACCCCCTTGCTTAAGATTTATGAATTATTGCATCTTTATTTCCCTTAACTGTAGGGGAAAGAACCTATCAAGGAATTCCTTTTTGAACTCTTCCCACTCTATTGGGCCCTCTTCTACCGGTCTACTATCTTTCCATTGCTCATGCCAAATTTGTGCTACATCCCTCATTTGATAAGAGGCTAGCTCCGTTTTCAATAACGATGTTAATTCCATGATAGCAAGCACCTTATACACCTCATCTTCAAAACCTTGAGGATCTTCCTCCACTTTAAAGCCATAAAACTCCGAAGGGTTCATCCTCAAAAATTCTCTCACCCTAAAAGAATCCATCCCTCTTATTGGGTTTGCCGGAGCTACCACCTCTCTATTGGTTTGAGTCGTCAAGGCTTGAGCCAACAATTGCATAGAAGCCCTAAACTCTGCAAGGGTGGCATTCCCAATTGGAGGGTAATTTTGAACTTAAGGAAGAGCTGGAGTTGGAACTTGGAGGGGAACCTCTTGTTCCAAATTATCTTCCTCTTCTCTCCTAGAAATCACCCTTGTATTAGTCATACCCTTAAAAGCAACGGTCACGGATTAGAACAAAGGCCTACTAAAGCGAAACTCTATGGCACGACTAAGAGAATGAAGAAGTGAGACTTTTCCTAAGAATTCAATAGCCTCCTACTCATAAATGTGGTGTGCTTCACATTTATGAACAAGACTCTACTAGACATGGTTTGAGACAATCCTAGAACCATTCTACACCTTGTGGTCTGATTACCAAGTTTGTCACAACCCAGAGCTACCCCCTAAATGTATCATGACATACTTGACCCCGAAGGGGTCTCATATAAACCCTTAGCATCACAACATAGGAAATAGAAATGAAAATACGGAACAATTTAAAACTTTTAGAATCGAAGTCATATTTCATAAAAGCAAGCGGAAGTATTCACTAAAACCTTTGTCTCAAACCATCTATAATAACTGTTGAATAAAACTCTTGGGTTGCAGCCCATACAAAGTCTAAAATATAAGAAATCACATAAAGGAAATAAGGACTTGTCCTCGAAGCAATGAGGACTCACCAATTTTTCAACTCCTCTTTGCACCTTAGGAACCTAGTCTCCAAAGAAGCTCAATCTCTGAAACCCTACATTTGATTAGAATGTAGGCAATATGAGTTAGTACAAAATGTACCAAGTATGAAAGCTAGCACAACATCATAAGAGAATCTCAAAATGGTTAGTCAACTCAAGACATAATCATAAGACATAATCACATAGTCATAACATAATCAGCATAGTCATAGCATGCTCTTCAACATAAGCATCATATAAACATAAGTCAACATAAGACATAGTTAATGAGTATAGGAGATAAGTCATAATCATAGAAACATAATTGCCTCTTAGTCATCAATACCATAATAACACCATTCTCAAGTAACCTCAAAAGCATACATGTGCAAAGCAAGAATAGCGTCCCATAATAATAACCAAGCCAAGTACCCCTTTTGGGTCATCTTAATCATAGTCTATATAGAAGGTCAACTCTTTCAGTTGTTCTATGCCATAAGGGCACCATACTTCTAAGTAACCTCAAAGCATACTTGTGCAATGCATGAAAGGTATCCCATACTACCATTCACACTAAGCATAACCTTGAAGTCATCTTAGTCATATCCACCCTCCTTTGGCCTCATTATAAACTTAACATCTCATAACTAAGGGAATCTCTCCCCTTTAGTCAACTATATCTAGGAAGGGCAACTATAGCACAATCCTATCTCACAACTTCTGTTTAGTAACCCTATGTCATACTTGTGCAATGCATGAATAGCACCCCATATTACTACTCATGCTAAGTACTATTGTTACATCCTCATAATAATACTTCTTGACTTGGAACCTAGTTCCTCTCCTTAATTTTAGAACACTATGAGGTACTCTCTTAAACACATCTTAGTTCACCTCTCTTTATACCTTGGAACACTATGAGGTACTTCCTTAAGCACATCTAAGTTCATTACTAACATGGATACTATGAGATACTTACTAAAGCATGTCTAACCCCTTTATACTTTGAACACTATGAGATACTCTCTTAAGTATATCTAAGTTCCTTCTTCACATGCCCTATGAATTACTACCTTAAGCATGTATTAGTTCATTGGATATGAAGATTGCTACTAGGAACCTTAACTCAACTCATGTGAAGGCTCCCGTCTCATGAGACCTAACTTTGGGAAAACCCACACTCTACTACGTAAGAGTTCCCCCTTTAACTTGGATAGTCCTCACATTAACTAGGCCCGGACCCTCTCTTGTGTGACACTCCATCTCATGTTCAATATCCACTTGAGGCAAAGCATACACACCAAAATTTAGTTGTTAAGCCTTGCTTAACACTCATATCTCATGGAAGAATGTCCTTGACAATCAATCCATGTTCAAGTGATTCTATAACTTTCAACTATCAAGCATTCATAAGGGAGGTTAGGTGAGTATAGGCCTTTCATCACAATACAACCTATTAGACTTCTATTGTCTTTTAGACTTTACTCTCAAAGCCTTAGAATTAATAGTTAATCACATTAGCTTCACCCTAAATCCCTAGCTATTATGATCCCAACCTTACTCTCAAGGTTTCTTTCTTAATCTCTTTTTTATTCCTAGGTTTCAAGGTATCTTGATCACATCTTTGAATACTAGGTGATTCTAGTCTTAATTGATCATAAAGGTCCAATTCTAAATTTACAGGTCAATATCAATTATATACATTAGAGTCTAGTTCAATGCATGATTAGATAATCCTAACTTTGATCAATTACTATACATGACATTGATTTAGGAATATCACCTTTAAACCTTTAACTTTGCCTCTAATGGCATAAACCCTCAACTATCACATTCATCAATTTAGTTTAGGGTTTGCCATATAAATCACATGAAATCATCATAATATCATAAAACAATTCTAATACAATCATAATTAGGCATTATCCACTAGATTGGAATCATACCCAAATCCTACCAACAACGTAAGCACAACCCTAGCTAGAATAGGATTTTTAACTTCACAATTGGGGGAAACTATGAGGGCTCTATGGGTGGAATAACCCATAGATGAATAAGATAAACATACCTCTTTTCAAATCCCTAAAGAAATCTTGAATAAATGGAGAAACACTGCCCTTTTCTATTCTGTTCTTCTTCTTCTTCTTCTTCACTTCTAGAGAGAGAATATTTGGAGTGTAATTTGGGGTCTTAGATGAATGAGTTAAATGAATTAGTTTAGGGGTCTATTAGGTACTTACAGGTGGCTAATTAACTAACTAACCGAACTCCCTTAACCCCTAATTAATTACTAAATTAATCTCCCAAAGCTCAACTTAAAACAAAAACTATAAAAATTGTCATGACCTATGCCACTCCACCCACGGACCGTGGGTGGATCTACTGGACGTCACTCACCTCCGTAAGTGAGGTCTGCAACTCAAAACTTGCAGGCCACTGCATGCCTTGAACCACGACGCCCTCCTACAGGGCGTGGGTCCACCTACGGCCAGTAGGTGGCCAACGTAGGTGCTGCCAAATTACAGTTTTGGGGACTGTATTTTGGGTCCCCTTCAAGGACCCCTTGGGTGGTCCTTGGGGGGTCGAACCCGGACGTTTAACCCCTTAAACCCTTATTCTAAGTACGGGAATCATTTTTACGAGTT
Organism: Solanum tuberosum; assembly: GCF_000226075.1. Taxonomy (NCBI): domain Eukaryota; kingdom Viridiplantae; phylum Streptophyta; class Magnoliopsida; order Solanales; family Solanaceae; genus Solanum; species Solanum tuberosum. The sequence continues at coordinate 3,391,846 of NW_006238938.1, read as the reverse complement.
TTAATCCTTATACCTCACTCCAAAACTCTTACGAAAGACTTTAGAACTCAGTAGTTCAACTCACTAATTTCCGGTGTGTTACATTATCCCCCCCTTGGGATCATTCATCCTCGAATGACGATTCTAAACACTTCTTAAAGTCACAACTCTAAGCTAACAGCCCATCATGCATGAACTACATCGAAATGCACACAACCAAGCAAAAAAACTTCAATTCCAAACTAAACTCATTCAGTGCAACACAAGGGAGTAGGAACTACTTCTACCAACCCAAAATGCATGAAATTCTATATTTTAGTCATTTTCAAGGAGGATATAACATCTCCTAACTAAAACATGCTCAGTACTCGCTTATTGAGCCTAAATTCAATTTCTCTTGAAAAGCGTTTATTCAAGAAGGAAATCCTTCAACTCCAAACTAAGGCATGCTCAAAACTCTACTCATACAGTCTATATGAAAATCTACTCAAATACACTACAACATGAGGAAAACAATACATATAAGTCATTTCTAACAAGGCCTAAACATCTTCATGAACATGCTTATAGGGAAATAATGGAAACACATAAAGCACACTATAACCCTACTAGATAGGCACACTATCCCCATGGAAGTAAGCCTACACAAACTTTTCTAAACATCATGCTTACTAAAAGCAACTTCAAAGTCCAACATAACAACACACAAAAGACAAGAAATCTAGAAATTTACCAAATCATAAAGCACATACCGGAAAATACAATAGGAGGTCAATCTTGATCTTCTCTAGATTGGAGAGCATAAAACCTATTTCTTTTGATTACCCCATCCGGATCACTAGAGGAAACTTTCTTATCCTCCCTTCCCTTAGCCTTAAGAATCGGGAAATCTCTCATTTTGTGCCCACCCTTCCCACACCCATAGCAACCATCCATGTTAGCTAGGCACTTACCATAGTGACTCCTCCCAAACTTGGAGCAAGTAGTCCTGGGAAATGGAAACCCACTACCCTTCTCTTGGCCAAACCTAGAGATGTTGGAAGAATCTTGACCGGAAAACCTTGGCTTAGTCCTAGGCCTACCTTGTCCATCAGACTTAGCATTTGGAAGGTTCCCATCATCGGTTCTAGCTCTTTTCACCTCCCTATTCATTTTCTTAAGATTTTGCTCCTCAATTTGTTGAGCATGCACCATGAGACGGGAAATATTCATACTAGGGATAAGCATTATCGAACAACATTCATTGACCACTAATTCGGACACTCCCATCACAAACTTATTCATCTTGGCCCTTGACTCCCCCACTACGGTTGGAGAATATTTGGATAGTTGGGTAAACTTAAGGGAATACTCTTTCATGCTGATACCCCCTGGCTTAAGATTTATGAATTCTTGCATCTTTAGTTCCTCCAACTTTAGGGGAAAGAACCTATCAAGGAATTCCTTTTTGAACTCTTCCCACACTATTGGGCCCTCTTCTACCAGTCTACTATCTTTCCATTGCTCATGCCCAATTTGTGACACATCCCTCATTTGATAAGCGGCTAGCTCCGTTTTTTATACCGAAGTTAATCCCATGATAGCAAGCACCTTATACACCTCATCTACAAAACCTTAAGGATCTTTCTCCACTTTGGAACCATAGAACTATGAAGGGTTCAACCTCAAAAACTCTCTCACCCTAGAAGAAGCCATCCCCTTATTGGGTTTGCCGGAGCTACCACTTCTCTATTGGCTTGCGCAGTTATGGCTTGAGACAATAAATGCATAGAAGCCCTAAACTCTGCAAGGGTGGCCTTCCCAATTGGAGAATCTTTTGGAACTTAAGGAGGAGCTTGTGGAGGAACTTGGAGGGGAACCTCTTGTTCCACATTGTCTTCCTCTTCTCTCCTAGCATTCGCCCTTGTATTAGCCATACCCTGAAAAGCAGTGGGCACAGATTGGAAGAAGGGCCTACTAAAGCCAAAATCTATGGCACGACTAAGAGAATGAAGAAGTGAGACTTTTTCTAAGCATCCAATAGCCTCCTATTCATAAATGTGGTGCGCTTCACATTTATGAACAAGACTCTACTAAACGTGGTTTGATACAATCCTCGAACCATTCTAAACTTTGTGTTATGATTACCAACTTTGTCACGACCCAGGGGTACCCACTAGATGTAACATGGAATACTAGACCTCGAAGGCGTTTCATATAAGCCCTTCGCATCATAACATAGGTAATAGAAATGAAAATACAGAACAATTTAAAACTTTTACAATCGAAGTCATATTTCATAAAAGTAAGCGGAAGTCTTTACTAAAACCTTTGTCTCAAACCATCTATAATAACTCTTGAATAAAACTTTTGGGACGCAGCCCATACTAAGTCTAAAACATAAAGATATGACATAAAGGAAATAAGGGTTTGTCCTTAAAGCTATGAGGACTCACCAATTCTTCCACTCCTCTTTGCACCTTAGGAACCTAGGCTCCAAAGTAACTCAATCTCCGAAACCCTACATTATATTAAAATGTAGGCAATATGCGTTAGTACAAAATCTACCAAGTATGAAATCTAGCACAACATTATAAGAGCATTTCAAAATAGTTAGTCAACCCAAGATATAAGCATAAGAGATAATCACATAGTTAAAACATAATCATCATAGTCATAGCATGGTCACCAACATAAGTATCATATAAACATATGCCAACATAAGACATAGGTAATGAGCATAGGAGATAAGTCAAAATCATATAACCATAATTGACTCTTAGTCATCTATACCATAACATCACCATTCTCAAGTAACCTCAAAAGCGTACATGTGCAAAGCAAGAATAGCATCCCATAATACCACCCAATCCAATTACCCCTTTTTGGTCATCTTAATAATAGTCTATATACAAGGTCAACTCTTTGAACTTTTCTATGCCATAAGGGCACCATAATTCTAAGTAACCTCAAATCACTTGTGCAATGCATGAAAGGCATCCCATACTACCCTTCACACTAAGCATAACCTTGAAGTAATCTTAGTCATATCCACCCTCATTTGGCCTCATTATAAACTTAACTTCTCATAACTAAGGGAATCTCTCCCCTTTAGTCAACTATATCTAGGAAGGGCAACTATAGCACAATCCTATCTCACAACCTCTCTTTAGTAACCCTAAGTCATACTTGTGCAATTCATGAATGGTACCCTATAATACTACTCATGCTAAGTTCTACTTGTAGGTCCTCATACTAATACTTCTTGACTTAGAACCTAGCTCATCTCCTTAACTTTAGAACACTATGAGGTACTCTCTTAAGCACATCTTAGTTCACCTCTCTTTAAACCTTGGAACACTATAAGGTACTTCCTTAAGCACATCTAAGTTCATTACTAACATGGATACTATGAAATACTTACTTAAGCATGTCTAACCCTTTTATACTTTGAACACTATGAGATACTCTATTAAGTATGTCTAAGTTCCTTCTTCACATGGACCCTATAAAATACTACCTTAAGGATGTGTAAGTCCACTTATACTCTTCCACACTATGAGGTACTTCATTAAGTAAGACTTAGTTCAATTATGCTTTAGAACACTATGATATGCTTCTTTAAGCATGTCTTAGTTCATTGGATATGGAGATTGCTACTAGGAACCTTAACTCAACTCATGTGAAGGCTCCCATCTCATGAGACCTAAATTTGGGAAAACCCACACTCTACTACATAAGAGTTCCCCCTTTAACTTAGTTAGTCCTCACATCAACTAGGTGTGGTTTTCCTTTTTACTTAGAGTCCAGACCCTCTCTTGTGTGACACTCCATCTCATCTTCAATATCCACTTGTGGCCAAGTATACACCCCAAGATTTACTTGTTAAGCCTTGCTTAGCACTCATCTCTCCTGGAAGAATGTCCTTGACAATCAATCCATGTTCAAGTTATTCTAGCACTTTCATCTATCAAGTATTCATAAGGTAGGTTAGGTGAGTATAGGCCTTTCACCACAATCCAACCTATTAGACTTCTATTCTCTTTTAGACTTTACTCTCAAAGCCTTAGCATCAATAGTTAATCACATTAGCTTCACCCTAAATCCCTAGCTATTATGATCACAACCTTATTCTCAAGGTTTGTTTCTTAATCTCTTCTTTATTCCTACAATTCAAGGTATCTTGATTACATCTTTGACTACTAGGTGATTCTAGTCTTAATTGATCATAAAGGTTCAATTCTAACTTTACAAGTCAAGATTAATCATATACAATAGAGTCTTGTTCAATTCATGATTATATAATCCAAACTTTGATAAATTACTATACATGACATTGATTTAGGAAGATCACCTTTGAACCTTCAACTTTCCCTCTAATGGCAGAAACCCACAACTATCACATTCATCAATTTAGATTAGGGTTCACCATAGAAATCCCATGAAATCATCATAATATCATAAAACAATGCTAATACAATCATAATTAGGCATTCTCCACTAGATTGGAATCATACCCAAACCCTACCCACAATGTAAGCACAATCCTAGCTAGAATTGGATTTTTGACTTCACAATTGGGGGAAACTATGGGGGCTCTATGGGTGGAAGAACCCATAGATGAATAAAATAAACATACCTCTTTTCAAAGCTCTAAATAAATCTTGAATCAATGGAGAAACACTGCCCTTTTTTCTTTTCTTCTTCTTCTTCTTCATCACTTCTAGAGACAGAATATTTGGAGAGTAATTTGGGGTCTTAGATGAATGAGTTAAATGAATTAGTTTATGGGTATATTAGGTACTTATAGGTGGCTAATTAACTAACTAACCGACCTCCCTTAACCCCTAATTAATTACTAAATTAATCACGCAAAGCCAAACTTAAAACTAAAACACTAAAAACTGTCATAACCTACGCCCCTCCACCCACGGACTATGGGTGGATCTACTAGACATCACTGACCTATGTAGGTGAGGTCTGAAACTCAAAACTTTCAAGACACTGCAGGCTTTGACCTACGACCCCCACCTACGGGGTGTGAGTCCACCTACGGCCAGTAGGTGGCCAATGTAGGTGTTGGCAAATTACAGTTTTGGGAATTGTTTTTGGGGTCCATTTCAAGGACCCCTTGGGTGGTCCTTCGGGGGTCGTACCCAGATGTTAAACCCCTATTCTAAGTACTGGAATCATATTTCCAAGTTTTAATCCGCATACCTCACTCCAAAACTCGTACGAAAGGCTTTCAAACTGACTAGTTCAACTCACTAATTTTTGGGGTGTTACACCATTGAACTTGAGCATAAGGATTTGTGGGCCTTGAAGGTCATGAACTTGAATTGGGAGGATGCATCGAACGATTGATTTGACCAACTCTGTGCTTTGGAAAAGTTTCAGCTTCGAGCTTATGAGAGCTCACCCCTTTATAAGGAAAAATGAAGAAATGGCATGATGTGAAAATCCTTCATCGAGAGTTTTAAGTTGGTGATCTTATATTGATCTACTACTCTCGTCTTAGACTCTTTCTGGGAAAACTCAAGTCAAAATGGTCGGGTGCGTTCAAAGTAAATCGTGTGTTTGCAAATGGGGCAATAGAAGTTGCAAATGAGGATGGGTCGATGTTCAAGGCGAATGGGCAAAGGTTGAAGCTTTAGTTTGGAGAGCATCCCAATGTGACTATGATTGATGTGGTGTATTTGGATGATGCTTGAATACATGTCTAAGTCATGCTACGATGTTAAGTAAGGCCCTTCTTAGGAGGCAACCCAAGCTTTACTTTTTTATTGAATAATGTTTGTTCGATGTGTCGGTTGGAGTTGGTATTTTGGGAGAAACACAAAAAATGACAAATGGGTAAGGGGGTAGCTTAATCGGTGAGTCACCGAATTGCCCCATGATCGCCACAATGCATCACCTTATGAAGGTCATAAATGAGGAAGGTTGTAGAATTTTGGTCGAGCTTACAACTCACTCGGTGAGTCACCTAGTCTGATCGATCAACTCGATCGAGCTCGCCCACTGCACCTACGAAATGGCTGAGGACCCTATTATATTTGGCGAGCTGAGACCCAATCGGCGTGTCTCCAAATTCATTTGGCGATGTTAGTAGGATCGCCAAATCCCCCGACCACTGAAGAGCCATATTTTTTTACCTTCTAAATTCAATTTTTTTTCTTTTAGTCGAAATTTTCTCCTCCTCTACTCACCCATTGAACTTTGGGCTATTATTTTTTTAGTTATCTTAATCATCCTCGTGTTGGGATTGTATCTCGTAAGTGAAGTGTCTTTGTGATTCCTCTACCCACCCATGTGTTGTGTCTGTGTGTGTCCCCATTTGAGTTTGGTTTCTCAAACTTTGTTTGATTTTATGCAATACCTGCAATACTAAGGCTTAGTGAGGTGGGTTTATCGATTTCTTGGTTATATTGTGTGCCATGATGTATGCTTGCTAATTCTAATATTGCCAAATTTCAGTCGAGCATGTTAATTGTCACGACCCAGGATTACCCCCTAGACGTAACATGGTGTACTTGATCCCGAAGGGGTCTCATACAAGCCTCTAGCATCATCATAACACAAGACATAGAAATAATGTGGAAAAATTAAAACTTTTACAATAGAAGTCAAACATCATTTTTTCATAAAGGAAAATCATAGAAATCTAAACTTTGTCGCATACACCATCTAAAACATAGGAATAAAAAGTTTGGGGCTTAGCCCTTTACATCAATAAAAGTCTAAACATGAGAAGTACAATAGAAACTAAAAAATGGATAATCCGTCCTCGAATTTGAGGACTCACCACAACTTGGAGATAAGCAATCCAAGTTTTCTTCAAGAAAGGAGAGTGTATGTCACCTAACCGGAATCTACACTTATCTAAATGTAAAAGAAAAAGGAGTTAGCACAAATATGTACTAAGTATGGAAACATGCATAAAATCCTTTAAACATGATAAAAAGGACATTTTAGTTGAAAAGTATGCATTTATCAAGTTTGGAAGCCCACATGCATTTTCAATGTAAAAGACAAGCTATAATCACGTTTATACTCATAACATGGTAACATCAATACCTTAGCAACCTCTAAGGAACACTTGTGCAATGTATGGTTGGCATTCCATAATACCAACCATACTAAGTACTCCATTGAAGCTACCTTAGTCATACATATAATCTTTAGACCTCATCATAAACAATAGGCACCAATAAAGAACTAGTTATGTACATTATTTGAACATAAGGAAAGTCATTCATAGAAACTATCAATTCAACATACATGCATACATTAATATCTCATCATAACATAAAGGAACCATCCCATAACATCCTACTAAGTCTACTTGTGCAATGTAAAAGTGAAGTCCCATACCCCCACTACTACTAAGTAAACTCACCAAGAAGTCATAGTGTATTTCACGTCTCATTCATTATCTTATCATATAGGGAAGGATAGCCATAATCGACATAGACCAAGTAAGCTACATGGAATCCGATGTCGTGTAACCCCACACAGAAAGAAGGTGTCCTACTTTCCTAAGGTAGAACTAAATGTATTAGCTTTTAGGTGGATCCACTAGCTAAGTCATATGTTGGCACATAGTTATGGTATAGGGAGATTGCTTCTAGAAACCCGACCTATTACATTGGCGGAGGAGCTTCCATCTCATGAGTTTACTTTAGATCGCCCGACCTATTGCATTGACGAAAGGGCCTTTTCCTCACTTTTCATATCCACTCGGTACTAAGCATTATTTCCCAAATTATACATAATTAGTCTTGAATTGTATTTACATGTGTGAAGTAGTGCTCTACCCTTAATTCAATACAACTCATAAAATAGCTCATAGAATCATTTAGGTGAGAACTAACTTTCATCCTTAGAATCATCATTAACATGTGAGTAAACCGTTCACATTATTATTCATAGTGTTTTCATGAGAATTAGCCTTTCAATCAACACAAAAACCTCAACATCATCCTAGACAAGTCATACATGAACATCTGTAAGGGTAAGGGGAGAATGACATTCCAACAATACCTCAATTTACACAATAGTCATTGGATCTTTACTTTTCAAGTGAATCATAAGTTCACATACATCCTTTATCAATCATGAATAATCCTTCACAATTTACCCCCTTCATGGGTCATGAACCAAGTCTCACAATCACACTTAGAAATACTACTTTAAGCATGAATAAAACAAGATTCAATAACTAGATTAACATAGACACAATTCATAGTAAACATCTTGCATCAATACACCCATCACAATTCATGAAATTGGGCTCATGAGGTAATTCATGGGTTCATGGGGAGTTTTACTATAAAAATCACCATTAAACATTAAATAATCCATAATATAAGACAAATAACATAATGAAATCGATTTTAAGAAGAACCCATGGCTAGAATGAAAACCCTAGTTTTTAAACCATATCCCAAATTTAGAAATTAGAGTTGAAGGGATTCATGGAGAAAAATTTTCGATGAATTGAGGTTCCCATACCTTAATTGAAACTTTGCCCACGAATTGGAGTTGAGAAGATGGATTCTTGTGTCTTAATCTTCAAGTTCTTGGTTTCTTCAATGGAGGAAGTCTAGAGAGAGAAATATTGAGAGGAGAGGGTTTTGGGGAAATATTTGTGTGTTGTGAATTAATGAGTAAGTCTTGTGAATTTTAACTTAAAATCAATATATATTTTACCCCTAAAAATACCCAAAACACCCCCCACTTTAATTGGACTTAAAAAGAAATTGACCCTCCCTTAAAGACCCCGTCTAGGTGTCACGCCCATCTTCACGAGCCGTGGTGAGGACCACAACTCATGGTCCCTCTCATGAAGATTGGGAGCAGTGGCTAGAGTTTGGTGGCATTTGGCTCATAAGCCTAAGTCATCTCCATGGGCCCCTTCACGGCTCGTGAAGTGGACCACGACACGTGGTCATGCTCGTGGAGGGTTGAGGCAGTAGCCCCTCCAAGGTGGAACAAGGCTTACACCCCCAAGGCATCACCACGAGGGGCTCCACGATCCGTAGTCCTTGAGGTAGTAGCCTCGCCACTTGGGGCCTTTTGCTCCCTTGCCTAAGGCAACTCCACGAGCACCTCCCATGGTCATGGTCATGACCATGGACCGTGGTGATGGCCATGAAGTTTTGAGGCAGTAGCTAAGAAAAAGTGGTGGCCAAACTTTCATGGCCAAGGCAAGGCCACGCCCACCTTTACGAGCCGTGGTGAGGACCATGACTCGTGGTCCTTCTCGTGAAGTTTTGAGGCAGTAGCTAAGAAAAAATGGTGGCCAAACTTTCATGGCCAAGGCAAGGCCACGCCCACCTTCACGAGCCGTGGTGAGGACCACGACTCGTGCTCCTTCTTGTGAAGGTTGAGGCAGTAGCTAAAGGCTAGGGGCAGCCTTGGCCTTTGGCTTTGGCTTGGCTCCTTGGCCATGGCACTTGCCTCATGGCCTTGACTCCTATAACTCTCATTCAAGACGTTCATCCTCACGTTTAGGCTCTAGTTTAACTTATCATTTTCCGGAGTGTTACATTATCTCCCCCTTAGGAACATTCGTCCTCGAATGGTGATGTAGACACCTTACGGAAGTAAAGACTCAAGACTAGAACTCCAACATCAAAACAATACACAATAAAGAGGAGGAAACACGAACTCTATCTCAAGACATAATCAATGCATTCACAAGAAAGTAAGAACTTAGTCCACAACTCATTATGCACCCAACTCATTATTTCATTTGATCATAGGAGGAACTACCTTCTCCAACTTAGATTTAGCTCAACACAAAATCATAGAGTCAATATGCCATATCATCACAAGTATAGCAAAACATGCTCATTGATTCACCTCATGATGTAAAATATGCAATCATCATACTAAAGTGCAACCAACATGAGGTACATATAAATCATGAAAACTCAATACATGCTAAACATGAATTCTCACAAGAACATGTACAACATAAGGAAATCATGAAGAAAACTCATAGCACAAATGATTTCCCAAAACACCAAACTCAAGAAACTATTTACCTCAAGTTGGGATAGGAGTAGAAGGAAAAAGATGAGGATAGCGGGACTTCATATCGGCCTCGGCCTCCTATGTAGCGCCATCAACTAAGTGATTCCTCCATAAGACTTTAATGGAAACTACCTCTTTGTTTCTTAACTTGCCTGTCCAAAATCTCAACCGGAACTTCTTCATAGGAAAGATTCTCATCAACCCCTAAACCTTCTAAAAGAAGGATGGATACCTGATCACCAATACACTTATTGAGCATGGAAACATGAAACACTGGGTGAACCGGAGCTAACTCACTTGGAAAGTCCAATTCATAAGCAACTTTCCCAATACGTTTCAAGATTTGGTATGGGCCCACATACCGGGGACTAAGCTTCCCCTTCTTACCAAACCTCATCACACCTTTCATAGGTGAGATTTTCAAGTATACCCAATCACCAACCTCAAATTCAAGATCCCTCCTTCTAACATCGGCATAAGATTTTTGCCGACTTTGGGCCGTCTTCAACCTATCTCTTATAATTCGAACCTTCTCAATGGACTCATAGACTAGTTCGGGACTAATTAGAGCAAACTCACCTACTTCATACCACCCAATCGGAGATCTACACCTCCTACCATAAAGTTCTTCAAATGGAGCCATGACAATACTTGAGTGGTAACTATTGTTGTATGCAAATTCTATCAACGGTAGATGGTCGTCCCAACTACCCTTAAAATCAATAACACATGCCCTCAACATATCCTCTAAATTTTGAATGGTCCGTTCTGCTTGACCATCCGTTTGAGGGTGGAAAGCGGTACTAAGTTTGACATTGGAACCAAGCCTTTTTTGGAACGCCTTCCAAAAATGTGAAGTAAATTAAGTACCCTGATCCGATATGATAGATAGAGGAACCCCATGCAACTTCACTATCTCCTTGATGTACAATTTTGCATAGTCTTCTGCCGAAAAGGAAACCTTGACGGAAATGAAGTGGGCTAATTAAGTCATACTATCAATAATGACCCAAATAGAATCATGTTGCCTTCGAGTACGAGGCAGACCCACCACAAAGTCCATGTTCACCTCATCCCACTTCCAAGTGGGAATATTTATATCTTGGAGCAAACCTCCCGGTCTCAAGTGTTCGGCCTTAACTTGTTGACAATTCGGACACTTGGCTACAAAACCCGCTATATCCTTTTTCATGCCATTCCACCAATAGACTTCCCGTAGGTCATGATACATCTTGGGGGCTCCCGGATGAATAGAATACCGTGAACCATGAGCCTCTTCTAAAATTTTCTCTCTCAAGCCATCAACATCCGGAACACATAATCTACCTTGGTACCTAAGCACCCTATCTCCCCCTTGGGAGAAAGCCTCAACGGACTTGTTGAGAACCGATTCTTTCAATTACATTAAGATAGGATCAAAATGTTGCTTAGATTTTACATCAACAACAAAAGACGATTCAGAACTATGATGAACCATGAATTCACTCTTGGTAGAATCCACTAGTTGGACACCTAACCGGGCCAACCTATACACATCATGAACCAATTCCTTCTTCTCATCTTCTACATGAGCCACACAACCCATGGACATTTTACTTAAGGCATCCGCAACTACATTAGCTTTGTCGGGGTGGTATAAGACACTTGGTATAAGACACTCATGTCATAATCTTTCAAAAGTTTTAACCACCTCCTTTGAAGGAGATTCAAATCTTTTTGGCTAAACACATATTAAAGGCTCTTGTGGTTGATAAACACATCTACATGCACCATATAGAGATAGTGTCTCTATATTTTCAAGGAAAATACCACCGCCGCTAGTTCGAGATCATAAGTTGGATAATTATTTTCATGTACCTTGAGTTGCCTTGAAGAATAGGCAATTACCTTACCATGTTGCATAAGGACACATCCCAAACCCACTCGAGAAGCGTCACAATATACCACGAACCCATCGGTACCCTCATGTAAGGTCAACACCGGAGCGGATGTAAGTCTATCTTTCAATTCTTGGAAGCTTTTCTCACAAGCCTCCGACCACACAAACTTTGCTTTCTTTTGAGTGAAGGCCGTCAATGGAGAAGCAATAGAGGAGAAACCCTCAACGAACCTCCTATAGTAACCGACCAAACCCAAAAAGCTTCTAATATCGGTAGGAGCTAGAGGTCTAGGCCAACTCTTGACCGCATCCGTCTTCTTAGGATCAACCTCTATACCCATGTCCGACACAATATGACCAAGGAAAGCAACCGACCTTAGGCAAAACTCACACTTGCTAAACTTAGCATATAATTGGTGGTCTTTAAGGACCTGCAACACTATCCTCAAATGATCTTTATGCTCACCTTCACTCCTTGAATAGATCAAAATATCGTCAATAAAAATGATCACAAACAAATCAAGGTATTTCCTAAACACCCTATTCATAAGGTCCATGAAAGTCGTTGGGGCGTTGGTCAAACCAAAAGACATTACTAGAAACTCATAGTCACCATATCTTGTTCGGAAGACCATTTTAGGAATGACAACCCCTCTCACCCTAAGTTGGTGATAGCCCGACCTTAGGTCAATCTTCGAAAAGTAACTCGCCCCTTGGAGTTAGTCAAACAAATCGTCAATTCTAGGAAGTGGATACTTATTCTTAATAGTGACCTTGTTCAATTGGCGGCAATCAATACACATCCTAAGGGACCCATCTTTATTTTTCATAAACAATACCGGTGCACCCCATGGAGATATGTTTGTTTGAATAAAACCCTTGTCTAACAAGTCCTTGAGTTGTGCCTTCAACTCTTTCAATTCTACCGGAGCCATTCTATAGGGAGGGATAGATATGGGTTATGTATCCGGCAAAAGATCAATCCCGAAGTCTATTTTCCGTTTGGGAGGAATGTCGAGCAAGTCATCGGTAAAGACTAATGGAAATTCCCTTACTACGGGGACCTACTCTAAAGGAGGAGCCTCGGACTCAATGTCCTTAACTCTTACAATATGATAGATACAACCCTTAGAAATCATTTACAAGCTTTTAGACATGAAATGAATCGACCTCTAGGGATTGAATTTCCCACCTTCCATTCCAAAATAGGCTCATTTGGAAATTGAAACTTTACTACCCGAGTTCTACAATCAATGGAAGCAAAATAATCATGCAACCAATCCATCCCCAAGATTACATCAAAATCAAGCATGTCTAATTCAACCAAATCTACCAAAGTGACTTTATGAGACAAAGAAATAGGACAACTCTTATATACTCTTTTAGATACAACTGAGTCACCAACCGGGGTAGAAACTGAAAAATACTCTATTAGGGTTTCGGGGAGTACATCAAATTTCATAGCCACAAAGGGTGTAACAAAAGATAATGTGGAACTAGGGTCTAATAATGCATAAACATCAATGGAAAAGACTTGCAACATACCCGTTACAACATCCGGGGAACTCTCTTGATCACCTCATGATTGAAGAGCATAGAAGCGATTTTTCTTGGGAGCATCGAGATTTGAACAACTTGGAGGAGCTTTATTACCCTCTCTTCTCTTTTTGATATGGGTTGGACAATCTTTCAATTGATGTCCACTTTTTCCACACCCATAGCACACACCCATACCGGCAAGACGCTTCCCCTCATGTTTCTTACCACATTTGGCACATGTAGGCCTCTCCATGGAAGATCCACCCCTATTGCCTCATTGAGGTTTAGGGCTAGACACCTTATCCTTGTTGGTATTTGGAAAATTAGAGGAGCTTTGGTTGGAAAACCTCTTCTTGAACCTTGGTCCACTTTGACCCTCAAACTTACTCGTGGAAGAATTACCATCATCGGACCTTGCCCTCTTTACCTCTCTATTCTTCTTCCTTAGCCTTGATTCCTCAACTTGTTGAGCATAAACCATTAGACGTGAAATTTCCATATTGGCGTGAAGCATTACCGCACGGCATTCTTCCTCAATGGAGTCGGACACCCCCGTCACAAATCGGCTCATTCATCTCTAGGATTAGACACTAAAGATGGGGCATACTTGGACAACTTAGGGAATTTCAAGGAGTATTCTTGGACACTCATACCTCCTTGGCGAAGGTTGATAAATACCTCCACTTTTGCTTCCCTCATTTCCCATGGAAAGAACCTATCAAGGAATGCATTGTTGAACACTTCCCAAGTTATGGGACCCGCTCTTATAGCCCTATTATCCTTCCATTGAGCAAACCATACTTGGGCCACATCTTCCAATTGATACCCGGCTAGTTCAGCTTTCTCAATAGAAGTTACTCTCATAGCATCCACTATCTTGTAGACCTCTTCCACAAACTCTTGTCGGTCTTCATTCACTTTAGAACCAAAGAACATAGGAGGGTTCATTCGAGTAAAGTCTCTCAACCTTGAAGCCATGGTGCTCACATTTGGATTCACTCAGGGTCCAACTTCCCTATTTGTTTGTGCCATTATAGCTTCGGCTTGAGAGGTGACGGCTTGAGTTTGAACTGTCATAAGTTGAGTCAATGTTTGGAAATCCGCCATTATTTCTACATTAGTCATGACCCCTTCATCATTAGAAGCTTGAGGATATTGAGGAGCTTGGTGAGGAACTCCCTCATTCACATCCTCCTTTTGCACCCTTCTTGCATTCCCTCTTCTTGTATTCATTTCCTAAAATCACAAGAGAAAGGTTAGGAAAAAGGACTTCATAGAGTTAGGACTCCAAAGCATGACTAAAGAATAATGGAAGAAGTGAAAGTTCCTAAACATCTTATAGCCTCTCATTCATAAGTGTGGCGTGCTTCACACACATGAATAAGACTCTACTAGACGTGGCACATGAGACATCAACCTAAATATTATTCCCAAAACCTTATGCTCTGATACCAAGTTTGTCACGACCCATCAGTACCGCCTAGACGTAACACAACATACCTGACCACAAAGGGGTCTCATACAAGACTCTAGCATCATCATAACACAAGACATAGAAATAATGCGGAAAAAATAAACTTTTACAATAGAAGTCAAACTTTACTTTTTCATAACGGAAAATCATAGGAATCTAGACTTTGTCTCATACACCATCTAAAACATAGGAATAGAAAGTTTGGGACTTACACCTTTACATCAATAAAAGTCTCAACATGAGAAGTACAATAAAAACTAAGAAATGAATAATCCATCCTCGAACTTGAGGACTCACCATAACTTGGAGATATGCAATCCAAATCTTCTTCAAGAAAGGAGAGTGTATGACACCTAGCCGGAACCTACACTTATCAAAATGTAGAAGAAGAAGGGGTCAGCACAAATATGTACTAACTATGGAAACATGCATAAAATCCTTCAAACGTGATAAAAAGGACATTTTAGTTGAAAAGAATGCATTTATCAATTTTGGAACCCCACATGCATTTTCAATGTAAAAGACAAGCTATAATCACATTTATACTCATAACATGGTAACATCAATACCTTACCAACCTGTAAGGAACACTTGTACAATGTATCCTTGGCATCCCATAATATCAACCATACTAAGTACTCCCTTGAAGCTACCTTAGTCATACATATAATCTTTAGACATCATCATAAACAATAGGCACCAATAAAGAACTAGTTATGTACATTGCTTGAACATAAGGAAAGTCATTCATAGCAACTATCAATTCAACATACATGCATACATTTATATCTCATCATAACATAAAGGAACCATCCCATAACATCCTACTAAGTCTACTTGTGCAATGTAAAAGTGAAGTCCCACACCCCCACTCCTACTAAGTAAACTCACTAAGAAGTCATAGTGTAGTTCATGTCTCATTCATTATCTTATCATATAGGGAAGGATAGCCATAATCGACATAGACCAAGTAAGCTACATGAAATCCAGTGTCGTGTAACCCCACACAGAAAGAAGGTGTCCTACTTGCCTAAGGTAGAACTAAATGTATTAGCTTTTAGGTGGATCCACTAGCTAAGTCCTTTGTTGGTCACATAGTTATGGGATAGGGAGATTGCTTCTAGAAACTCGACCTGTTGCATTGGCGGAGGAGCTTCCATCTCATGAGTTTACTTTAGATGACCCGACCTATTACATTGACGGAATGGCCTTTTCCTCACTTTCCATAGCCACTCGGTACTAAGCATTATTTCCCAAATTATACATAATTATCCTTGAATTGTATTTACATGTGTGAAGTAGTGCTTTACCCTTCATTCAATACAACTGTTAAAATAGCTCATAGATTCATTTAGGTGAGAACTAACTTTCATCCTTAGAATCATCATTAACATGTGAGTAAACCTTTCACATTATTGTTCATAGTGTTTTCATGAGAATTAGCCTTTCAATCAACACAAAAACCTCAACATCATCCTAGACAAGTCATACATGAACATGTGTAAGGGTAAGGGGAGAATGACCTTTAAACAATACCTCAATTTACACAATAGTCATAGGATGTTTACCTTTCAAGTGAATCATAAGTTCACATATATCCTTCTTCAATCATGAATAATCCTTCACAATTTACCCACTCCAAAGGTCATGAACCATGTCTCACAATCACACTTGGAAATACTACTTTAAGCATGAATAAAACAAGATTCAATAACTAGATTAACATACACACAATTCATAGTAATCATCTTGCATCAATACACCCATCACAATTTATGAAATTGGGGTAATGGGGTAGTTCATGGGTTCATGGGTTCATAGGGAGTTTTACTATAAAAACACCATTAAATGTCAAATCATCATTAATATAAGAAAAATAACTTAATGAAATCATTTTTAAGAAGAACCCATGGCTAGAATGAAAACCATAGTTTTTGAACCATATCCCAAATTTTGAAATTAGAGTTAAAGGGGTTCATAGAGAAAAGTGTTCCATGAAGAAAGGTCCCCATACCTTAATTGAAACTTTGCCCACAAATTGGAGTTGAGAAGATGGATTCTTTAGCCTTAATCTTCAAGTTCATGGTTATCTTCAATGGAGGATCTCTAGAGAGAGAAATATTGAGAGGAGAGGGTTGATATACCGTGAGTTTACGGTATTTCTAATACATTTCACTTACAAGTTGTGTGTGTCTAGGGCCGTTTTGTATTGGTTTTTATGTGTTTGAATTATATTTTGCAGGAAAGATGTTCAGGCGCAGAAGTAAAGAGACAGTTGAAAGAAATGCAGAAAAGGGCATCTACGGAGGTTATCTACGAACCGTAGGTCCATTGACGCTCCGTAGATGGTGGTCGTAGATCAGCAGGCAAGGCATGGAAGGTAAATCAGGGAAATCTGACCAAGTGTAGAACCACGGTGACCATTGACGGTCCGAAGATTTATACTGCGAGGGTTCCAGTACCTGATTTTTGAAGATTCTAAGTGTGGAGCTACGGTGAGGGGTTGACGGACCGTAGATCGATCTACGGTTTGTACTACATTTCCATCGTTTACTTCAGAGAAGCTGATTTTTGAAAGCTGAAAAATTTTCTAAGTCCTGGATGACGGAATGGACTCACGGACCGTAGATCCATTGACGATCCGTGAGTCAATCTCGTGGAATGAAGATGCGTGCCTGAACAAACTTTCCTCATTTAGTTTCCCTTTTTATTTAGGACTTGTTTTCTATAAATAGGGCATGTAAACCTCATTTTTAGGGTTGGATTTTATTACTTTTATTATAGTTCTTGACTTGAGAGATTAACTTGCAACTTTCACATTTATTAATTTCCTAAGATCGTTTTGAAGATTTTGGAGTTGCAATTTAAGTTGAATTTTTGAGTTTATTATTCTTCTTACGTATGTTCATAATTCTTTCATCTAAAACAATGAATTGTGTTCATATGATTATGGGCAACTAAACTCCACAACTAGGGTTGTGGGAACCATGAGCGATTAACAAAGTATGAATAGTAAATATGCAATTCTTGAATAGTATGGTGCATACATTGATAATTCTTTCGTTTAGAAGTCTTTTTAGCGGTTGCAAACATTAGAACTCACCTTATTGCTACTTGCCGGACCAAGGAGGTAATCAACAAGAAAATAATTATCAACATAGATTTAGTGTGATACTATCTAATAGGCTAGTGTCGATTGGTGTGAAGTAATAACTAAGCCAAACATCGATGTGATGTCTAATAAGAGTTAAAGGTAAGGGTGAGTAAATTATACACACGTAGCTGGACCAAGGTGCGGGGTGAAATTCTCTAGATGTCGGACCAAAGATTTAGAAATACTTAACTTATCACTTTGCATGTAGTACACTAGGAAATGATTGCTATTACTAGGATTACCGCGTTATGAGCTTGTGGGGAACACGTATACCCTAGTTAATTCTCTCATCTTGATAACAACCAAAATTGGCTTTTGATTACTAATTACTTATTGAGTTCTTACAATTTGTTTCACAAATCCCCGCCTTTAATTACTTGTTTCTGGAAGTAATTTGACTAAACGAATATAATTGTTGGTTAAAAGTTAAGTCTAAACCATTTTCCTTGTGGAATCGACCCCAACTACAAGTTGGGTTCTTTATTTGATAACGATCGCTTATGCTACTTTAGGGAGGTGTAATTTTAGCGTATCAAATTTTGGCGCCGCTGCCAGGGAATTTGGCTTTTTAGATTAATTTTAACTACATTATTAAACTGTGGTCAAATATTTCCTAATTTTACTTTTTCTTTTTGTTTTTTGTTCTCTCTCAGGTTCTGACTCCAGTGTATGCCAAGCACACAGAGCCAAGGTGAACCACTTACTCCTTACGATCCAAAGTTGAACCGAACTTTGCGAAGAATGAACAATCAAGAAGTTCAAGTTAATCCTATCGGAGACAACCAGGTTCTAGCTGAAAATCAATTGGGAGATGCAACAAGGGTGCATGGCCCACCTGGTCCACGACTGCATGACAACTATAGGGGCAAAGTAAACATTGCTGACTCAAATGGACCTCTTGTCCTACCCCTTTTGCCTCCGGGGCACACATTTGTAGTGACCAGCAGCTTGATGCAGATGCTTACAGCAAGGGGCTTGTTCTTGGGATCACCATCGGAGGACCCACATGCTCACATAGCCAAGCTAAGGGTGGTTTGCAAAAGTTGTGTAGGTCGACCAGACTTGGATATGGATGTTATCGAATTGCGAGTGTTCCCTCAATCGATGACAGGCTATGTTGATGTATGGTTCACTGAGCTCCCTTATAACTCAATATATACATGGGAACAACTGAAGGATATGTTCTTAGCAAGATAATATCCAGTGTCCAAGAAGCTCAATCATAAAGATAAGGTCAACAATTTTGTGGCATTACCTGGAGAGTCTGTGAGTAACTCTTGGGACAGATTCACTGCGTTTGTAAGAGGTGTGCTGAATCACGGTATTGATGATGAGTCGCTGAAGGAATATTTCTATCGAGGGAAGGATGATAACAGCAAGGTTAAAGGAGATCACAAATAGAGAATTGAATATTAGAATGCGGAAGCACAAGAAAAGAAACAACAAAAACTAACTAAAGATATGGGAGATTCGAAGGAAAGATCCACGAATTTCCAAGGATTAGATGTTCTAAGGTCTTGAAAAGATCCAAGTAACAACGTATAGATTTATGGAAGAAATCTAACGCCTTTACTTGAGAAAACGAATCAAAACGATAGATTCGGATCTTGACCGCTTTATGAGTAACTAAAGACAATAATTAGTATGTAGAAACTAATCACCTTCTAAAGAATACCAAAAAGAAACCAAAGATATCACAAGAA
>NW_006238938.1:3357126-3368886 GCF_000226075.1 Solanum tuberosum | reverse complement strand
CTACTAGGTCTAATGCACACCTTAATGCCCTACCATTAAACTCCTCATTCACAACACATAAAGTCTCATTTACGAAACTATTTCACATACGACACACTATAGAACACTAGCTCTTGGCTCTAGTTCATCCTAATTCATTTTGAGGGGTGTTACAATATCCCCCACTTGGGAACATTCGTCCTCGAATGACACTTTAAAACATTAAGGGTAATTACGCAAGACTAGCTGATAACAGCAAGGTTAAATGAGATCACAAATAGAGAGTTGAATATTAGAATGCGGAAGGACAAAGAAAGAAACAAAAAAACTAACTAAAGATATGGGAAATTCGAAGGAAAGATCCACGAATTTCCAAGGATTAGATGTTCTAAGGTCTTGAAAAGATCCAAGTAACAACGTATAGATTTATGGTAGAAATCTAACGCCTTTACTTGAGAAAACGAATCAAAACGATAGATTCGGATCTTGACCGCTTTATGAGTAACTAAAGACAATAATTAGTATGTAGAAACTAATCACCTTCTAAAGAATACCAAAAAGAAACCAAAGATATCACAAGAAGAAATTACTTTATACCTTAAACTATGAAACTAGTAAAGGTTTAAAGATAAATTCTCAAAGAACAAGTCACAAAGGTTCAAAGAACTCTCTCAAATATTATTAATATCAATCTAAATTGTCTTTAATGAATGAAAAGGACTCCTATATATAGGAGAAGGGGAAAAACGTCCAAGGAACCCTAGAAAGACAACTACAAGGAATCCTACTCTAGAAAGGAAATAAAGTAACCTAACTAGGAACAAATTTAGTACTTCTAGGAAAGCATTAAATGGTACTTAGGAGACCATAAATAGACTAAGGAAAATATTAATAACCTATATATAAATAAATAAGTAAGGTAAATCCCAACTAGGAAAAGAATCTTGACAATCTTGGAAAGTTTGACTAGTCTTCTCTCAAAACTTGGGCAGAAAGCAACTCTTGTTGTGGCTGATTCTTGGACTCTTCTTGACCTTATTTGCACGAAATTGGACCTTAAAATTCCTCATCTTGGGCTTGAATTTGGGCCACCAAATAATTGTAGCATTTGGACAATTCCTTGTCCTTGGGCTTGAGCTCTTCTTCTCCAATAAGACACCTTTGGATAAGCGATTGAAGCCCATTGAGCTTATCATTGAACTCCTTGGTTTGAGATCTTGTTATGGGCCTCCTTGGGGTTTCTAAAGCTTCATCCTTGTCCTTCAATGGAGTAGAGCTTCCTTGGATGCTATCAAAGGATGACAACAATAAAGCAATGCTTGATACTATAGCTGGAGGATCATATGGTGAGTGCTGCATACACTCAGATTGTAGAAAACTGGAGAAGATCTCTCGCAACAATAAAGCATGGAGCACTAGGAGGTCGGATACTGGGAGAAACATATTTGTCGTTCATACAACAAAAACCAGTCTGCGGATGAGATTCGTGAGGAGATGGCGCAGATGAGGATCGAGTTGGGGTTGGTGTTAAAGCATGTGAGCGGAAGTGCGGAAAAGGTAAATGATATGAACTACTTGACTAGAACCCCACCACTAGTTGAAGAGTGTTACTATGAAGAGGATGCTTATGCGGTGAATGATCAGATGGGGGGTTTCCGATCAAACGCCCAAGGATCCAACATGGAAAATTGGTGCCAAGGTCAAGGAAACCAAGGTCGGAACTATGTCAATTACAACCGAGAGGGCCAATTATGTCCGGGGATGGGAACTTCAATCGCGACAACAACTACAACCGGAACAACTATGGCAACAGAAATGATTGGGGTGGACCTTGTGTTCCTCCTCAAAATCGGGAATCTGGTATTAGGGAAGTTGGAGACAATATGGCGCGTATTGAAGATATGATGCAGAAGATGATGAGGAGGTTTGATGCAACTGATGAGAATGTGAAGGAGATGAGAAACGACTTGTCTGGTATTGGTCAAAAGATTGATGCCCATGCAGTGTTAATAAAGTATCTAGAGCAGCAGATGACTCAGTTGTCTACTACAGTGAACCGACGTCAACTTGGCACTCTTCCTAGCAACACCATTCAGAATCCAAAGAATGATGGTCATTGTATGGCAGTTACTACTCTAGGGGGTAAGCAAACCATAGATCCACCTATGCCGTCTATGGTGGATGTTGAGATTAGAAAAGAAGATGATGTGGTAGAGGTTAGAGCAGAGTCTAAGAATGCGACGGAGAAAGAAGCAGAGATATCTCAAAAAGTGGTCCCCATACCTAGACCTCCACCACCTTTTCCACAGAGGTTAGTGAAGAAGACTGAAGATGCTAAATATCGAAGGTTTATTACTATGTTGAAGCAGCTTTCCATCAATGTTCCTTTGATAGAAGCTTTGGAGCATATGTCTGGGTATGCTAAGTTTATGAAAGATATGGTGACAAAGAAAAGGTCTATGAGTTTTGAAGATGATGATAGATTGCAACATAGTAGCGCTATTGCTACAAAGTCCCTTATGCAGAAAAAGGAAGTCCCTGGTGCTTCACGATCCCATGTATGTCACAACCAAAGCCTAGGGCCTAGATGTGACATGGCGAATGAGGAACCCAAAGGAACCCCAAACAAGCCTCTCAAACTTATCATCACACTTCATCGGTCGCGGAAGTACATTCAACATTAAATAACGGGAAATAGGGACTAAGGGCAAACCATTTCAAAATGACATCATAGAACAAGAGTCAAGCTCATTTACAAAATACTTGTCCAACGCACACCTCTACATACATAGATAGGAGCCTACCGATCCAAGGTTCATTATAAGCATGTGTGGAAGGGTGCCATTAGCCTACCGATCCAAGGTTCATTATAAGCATGTGTGGAAGGGTGCCATTAGCCTACCGATCCAAGGTTCATTATAAGCATGTGTGGAAGGGTGCCATTAGCCTACCGATCCAAGGTTCATTATAAGCATGTGTGGAAGGGTGCCATTAGCCTACCGATCCAAGGTTCATTATAAGCATGTGTGGAAGGGTGCCATTAGCCTACCGATCCAAGGTTCATTATAAGCATGTGTGGAAGGGTGCCATTAGCCTACCGATCCAAGGTTCATTATAAGCATGTGTGGAAGGGTGCCATTAGCCTACCGATCCAAGGTTCATTATAAGCATGTGTGGAAGGGTGCCATAAGCCTACCGATCCAAGGATTCAACAATCAACAATATAATCATTTATACAAGAAAAGGATGCATAAGCCCTACCAATTCAAGGTATACTTTACATTGAAGAATCCTTCATATTCTATCATCAACATTCATGAGTGTCAAATTGAGAAATAATCTTTCAATAGCAACACCTTTACGTTCATAACACGATCACATTATCTTCATTGAATTCTCATTTATATAATGTCATGATAACACTCCAATTTCTCATACTATGCCTTTAAGGCCATGGTCACAATACATTCCATAATTAAACACCTCCACCATAAGTGGATCAAACCAAGCAAGAACAATTTTATTCATAATATGAGATTAAGCCAACTTACCATCCTCCAAAGCCATAATCCTCAATTCATCCATATACCAACAATTCATCATAAATAAGCATGGGTAATGACATACTTCAACAATCTAAAGACATTTAAACAAGTTCGATTCATATACATTCATTATCAAGCAACCCACTTTATAAAGGCATAAACTAGGAATAGAGAGAAATCATGGGTTCATGGAGTATTTTCGTCATAAATCATCATTTAAACACTAATACAATCATAATAAGTCATTAATAACCATTTGAAAACGTTTGAAGAAGGAACCCATGAGTTAGAATAAAAACCCTAGGTTTTGAAGAACTTGGAAGCTTTGAAATCATGTTTTGAAGGGACTCTATGGGTGAAAGCTACCCATAGATGAAAAGCCACCATACCTTTGCTATGATCTCACAAGAAATAGATGAAGAAAGATTTGAATCCAAAGCCTAGCTCCCACTTCTTCTTCTTCTTGAGTTGGAGAGAATATTTGAGAAGTGAGGGAATGTTTTAGAGATGGGAATTGACTAATGGTATCTAGGAAATAATATATGTCCTTTGGAAGAATGGTCCAACACTTAGAAAAAAAAATTAGGCGGGTGAACAGTAACCACGCCTACTGGAAATTGCCTTTTCCTGTCGAACCAATTTTACGAATATGGGCATAACTTCTTCGTCCGAACTCCGAATGAGGTGAAACGAAGTGCGTTAGGTAGCTAACTCAAAGGGCTTTCCATGGATATGTTATTGGCCACCCAAATAATTTGTGTGATAGGAGATATGACCCTCCAAAGTAGACCCTCGAAAAAGGCTTCACTTGGAAATTTCGTATTTTGATACGGTTGCTCTAAAATTTGGGTTAGACCCATTTCCCACTCAATTTGACCTCCTAAACAAGAATATGAAGTCGGATTTTCAAAAAACGAAACGGATTTTTTTATATATAGCTAAACAAGTTTCCGGTAACTTCCGAAGCACATTTTTAAGAACTTTTGGGGTCATTTCAATGTACTATAGGGTTCTTACACTTTGCTGAGGCATTGTGTGATCTTGGTGCTAGCATCAACCTCATGCCATTATCTATTTATAAGAAGTTTGGTCTAGGGGATCCAAAGCCTACTACGATGAGGTTACTTATGGCCGATCGAACTGTGAAAAGGCCCATTGGTGTAAGCCATGATGTGCTAGTGAAAGTGGAGTCGTTCACCTTTCCGGTGGATTTTGTGATTCTTGACTGTGAGGTTGAATTTGAGGTTCCCATCATCCTTGGGAGACCATTCCTTGCCACAGGGCGTGCATTGGTTGATATGGAGATTGGGCAGATGAAATTTAGACTGAACAATGAAGAAGCAACTTTCAATATTTGTAGATCCATGAAGCAAAGTAATGAGCTCCAAACGGTATCTGCTATAACTTACAGAGTTGAGAGTGGAACAGAAGTGCAAATTGAAGAGCGACTTGGTGTTGAGGCACAAGCAGCAGTTATGATGAATTTCGATAGTGATGGAATTGAAGAGTACGATGAGTTGGTAGTTACACTCGATAGGAGCGAATATAAGTCAAAATCAAAGAAGTATGAGTTAGACATGAAAAATCGCAAGTCTTCACCTGCGAGACCATCTGTTGTGGAGGCACCAAAATTGGAGCTTAAGGCTCTACCACCGCATTTGAGGTATGTATTCTTGGGTAGAGATAATTCTTTGTCGCTCATCATTGCGGCAGTTTTAAAAGCGAGGCAAGTAGAGTGCTTGGTGACTGTGTTAAAGAGGTTCAAGCGAGCTATTGGGTGGACTATTGCGGATATTATTGGGATTACTCCCGATATTTGTTCCCACAAAATCAAACTCATGCCAGATCACAAACCTAGTATTGAGCACCAAAGAAGATTAAATCTGTCTATGCAAGAGGTAGTTAAAAAGGAGATCATCAAGTGGTTGGATGCTGGAGTTATATATCCCATTGTAGATAGTAGTTGAGTATGTCATGTTCAATGTGTGCCCAAGAAAGGTGGGATTACTGTGGTTCCTAATGAGAGAAACGAGCTTGTTTCGATGCGGCCCGTGACTGGATGGAGAGTATGCATGGACTACCGGAAGCTAAATGCCTGGACAAAAAATGACCATTTCCCTATGCCATTCATGGATCAGATGTTGGATAGACTTGTTGGTAAGGGTTGGTATTGTTTCCTTGATGGTTATTCAGGCTACAATCAAATTTCTATAGCTCCGGAGGACCAAGAGAAGACCACATTCACTTGCCCTTATGGGACTTTCACCTTCAAACAGATGCCCTTTGGGTTGTGCAATGCTCAGCGACCTTCCAGCGTTGTATGATGTCGATATTTTCTTATATGGTGGAAGACACTATTGAAGTGTTCATGGATGATTTCTCTGTGGTAGGTGACTCTTTTAATCGATGTCTAAATCATTTGGCTGAGGTACTGAAAAGGTGGAAGATTGCAATCTGGTGCTGAATTGGGAGAAGTGCCACTTTATGGTGAAAGAAGGGATAGTTCTAGGTCATCGAACTTCTAAGAAGGGCATTGAGGTAGATAAAGTGAAAGTTGAGGTAATAGAAAAACTTCCCTCGCCTATCTTTGTAAAAGGTCTTAGGAGTTTTCTTGGACATGCAGGTTTTATAAGAGATTCATCAAAGATTTCTCCAAAATTGCACATCCTCTGTGCAAACTGCTCGAGAAGGAGTGTAAGTTCTATTTTGATGATGCTTGTCTTAGAGCATTTGGAGAGTTGAAGGAGAAGTTAGTTACTGCACCTATCATTATTTCACCGGATTGGGGACAACCGTTTGAGGTAATGTGTGATGCAAGTGGCATGGCTCTTGGTGTGGTATTGGGACAGCGGCAAGAGAAAATTCTTCACCCTATTTACTATGCTAGCAAGGCTCAAAATGTGGCCCAGAAGAATTATATTGTACTAAACAAGAGCTTCTTGCGGTGGTTTTCACATTCGAGAAATTTTGATCCTACTTGCTTGGTACCAAGGTCATAGTTCATACTGACCATTCTGCATTGAGATACTTGATGGCAAAGAAAGATGCAAAGCCAAGGTTGATTAGATGGGTATTATTGCTGCAAGAGTTTGATTTTGTGGTAAAAGATAGAAAGGGGACTGAATATCAAGTTGCCGATCACTTGTCCAGATTAGAGGATGAGGCTATGCTAAAGCTTGGTGATAGGGCTGAAATTAATGATGTCTTTCTAGATGAACAGGTATTGGCTTCTTCTCATGATCTGATTCCTTGGTTCGCAGACTTTGCTAATTATTTGGCTAGCGATATTGTGCCCCCAGATTTGTCTTTTTCCCCAAAGAAAAAAGTTTATGCATGATGTGAAGAAATTCTTTTGGGAAGAGCCTTACTTGTATCGTAGTTGTGTTGATGGGATTATTCGTCGCTGTGTGCCCGAGATTGAGATGTTGAGTGTACTTGAAGCATGTCATTCATCGCTTGTTGGTGGGCATCATAGTGGTTTTCGAACTGCACATAAGATTTTGCAGTGTTGGTACTACTGGATTACCAGCGATGGAGGTTCCACTTTTGTAATAAGTTGTTCAAGGCGCTACTTGAGAAATATGGTGTCCGCCACAATGTAGCCACTCCTTACCATCCGCAGACTAGTGGGCAAGTTGAAGTGTCCAACAGAGAGATCAAACAGATTTTGGCGAAGACGGTTAATGCTAATAGAACGGATTGGTCAAGGAAGCTTGATAATGCTCTGTAGGCCTATCGCACTGCATATAAGACTCCCATAGGTATGTCTCCTTATCAACTTGTATATGGGAAATCTTGCCATTTACCGATAGAGCTAGAGCATAAGGCTTTGTGGGCCATGAAGAAGCTAAATTTGGATTGGGGCACCGCATCTAATCAAAGAATGAATGACTTGAATATGCTTGATGAGTTTCGCCTAAAGCTTATGAAAGTTCAGCCTTGTACAAAGAGAAGATAAAAAGGTATCATGATCAAAGAATTGAAAAGTGAGAATTTGTTGAGGGTGATCTTGTGCTTCTATTCAACTCTAGGTTACGCTTGTTTTCGGGGAAACTCAAATCCAAATGTACCGGACCATTTTTCCTCACAAACATGCTCTCCCATGAAGTGGTTGAGCTTGAGAATAGTGACGGAACAAGGTTCATGGTTAACGGGTAAAGGATCAAGATCTATCTGGGAAACGCAGAAAGTGTGCAAGAAGTTGTGGAGGCCTATCATCTTGATGAAGTCTGAGTAATCAAGAGGCCTGCGTCATGACGTGACGTTAAATCAAGCGCTGCTTGGGAGGCAACCCAAGATGTACAATCTAGCCAACGATAGGCTTTTGTTTTCCATCTAGCAGTTTTCTCTGTTTAGTTGATTCTCTGTATTAATTTAGATAGATATTTTAGTTTTTTTTAGTGTTGGCTAGAATTAGCATAGGGTCCGTGTCTAAAAAGTGTCCAAAAAATGTAAAAAGAATAGCCTAATGGTTTCTATATGTGCTTGTACTCTATGAAAAAAATCTGCAGAAAATGGTCTGGTGCAGAGGTCTGCAGACCCCATCGACGGTCCATCGATACATCCCCGGACCGTGGATGGTGTCCGTAGATCCCAAGTAAGCCCCTAAACTTTTCGAAGTGTAAGAGTGATCTACGGTCCCAATCTACGGACCATAGACGGGGTCTCGTGGGTCCAAAACCCTAATGCTGCCTGACCCAACCCGGACCCCTCCTATTTAAAATCCCCCTATTTTAAATCATTCCATTTCCCTCCATTTAGTCCCAAACCATTTCATAACTTCCCAAACTCCTTAAATCACTCCATCACTCCCCAATTAATCTTCCTTTGCTTTTCCCCAAAATCCTAAATTCCCTTTCCTCTCCAACCTCCACTCATCCCAAAAATTTCCCAATCCCTCTCAACTGCCTTATTCAAACCTCCGGTGTTCTGGTTCAGCGCAACTAGGAATTTAGTGTGGTCTAGCAAAGCTTAGTGTGATCACAAAATCACCCCACTCCTCGTTGCTTGTAAAGTAATAGAGTTTCCCCCCACTTTGAATTTCGGTTCATATATTGAATAAAGAAAGTCGGGAGTCGGGTCTTGACCTTGGGTAATTAAGTTTATGTAATTACATGCTACAATTTAAGTACTAAAACCCTTGGGACGATAGATTGTGATTGTGTCGCTTTGATAGTGTGTTAAACCTATCTTAATGCTAGTCTATATGTAAGTTTTGACTTAGGGTTCCAAATCTTGTATGAAATAATTATCCAATTGAGTAATTGGAACCCTTAGAATGAGGAACTAGCATGATTAAATGTTGAAATGCATGGTTAGACTAGGATGCTGTTGAAAATGGTAAAACATGTGGGTTTGAAAATAAAGAATGGCTGAAACCTGGCACAGATCACATCTACGATACCCCGTCTACGGACCGTAGATTAGGTTCGTGGTTGGATGCACTTGAAAATTTTCACCAAGTGTGAAACCAAGGATGTGGACTACGGTTCGTAGATCAATCTACGGACTGTTCTGTACATCCGTGGTTTCCATCTGCGACCAATATTATTGGTTCTCTGATCCACGGAAGGGTTCCACGGACCGTAGGTCCCCACCGTGGATGACCACTGTAGTCACTGTCTGAAATATTTTTGGGTCTTTGTTGCTATTTATTTTTAGTTCTAAAAAAAAATTTTGAGTGTGTTTGTAGTTATTTTTGGCACTAATAACACTTCCACAGGTATGATGGCACCCAAGAACCTAGTCACCTATACAAAATAGGGTAAATCAAAATCCATTGCCCTTAGCTTCAGGTTAATCGATGAAGACACGAACACAGAAAAGGATTCAGCATATGTTCCACCAGCCACGAGGACATCCCCTACAGCACCTTAGGCTACCCGGAATACTTCCCGGCAGGTGGTCACCGACGTAATCACTGTCTCCCAATCTGATGAGGAGAACATACTAATCGAATCACGGCTGGTTCTGCTTTCAGTTCTGAGGCTGGTTCTACGTCCAGCTTCGAGTCTGCCCATGCTTCGGGCTCTGAGTCCAGCCATGCTTCGAGGTCCGAATCTGCCCATGCTTCGGGGTTCAATGCTAAATCAGCCTCAGGGTCCAGCCAGAATGAACAAGCAGCCTCTTCTGATGAGGCCACTAGCTCAAAGTCAGTACTAGCACCAAGGAATAAGAATCCTACTCTAGTGGCCGGTGAGCCAAACAGATGGTGTGTTGAGGGCCAGTGGCAAATTTATCGGGATGCCAAGATGAAAAATGACAAAGAGAAGATGGCCCGACTTTTTACAAATGAGGGCAGAGTCCTCACGGGGAGCTTGCACACTGTCCCTGATATCCACTAGCTTTTTAACCTTCACAAGTGTGACTAGATGGCTCGAGACCCATGGACTTATAGCGAGGAGATTGTGCGGGAGTTATACTCCTCCTATGCTGCCACCCTCCGTGGTTCGATCTCCAAGTGGTCAAAGCCCATAGCCCAAGAGCCTCTCACGTCTACTATGGTCCGAGGTTGTCCGGTGGACATATCACATACCACCATCAGCTGCTTTCTCTATGGTCCTACCATGGGTCACTCTTGGTCACTAAACACAGCAGAGTTAGATTACAGATGGGACATCTTGCGGAGCGGCATTTTCCAAAGGAATGCTGAGCAGCGAGAGGCTGTTATACTATGGTTGGCTAAGTACATTGCTGCAGATGGCAAGTGTGTAAAGTGGGTCGCCACACCACGGTTGGGTATCCGAAAGTCCACATTAAATTTTGTGGCCAAGTTTTTCTGGTTGTTGGTGCGCAACAGGGTGTCGCCTACAAAAGCTAACAACCAACTCACATGGGATAGAGCGATCATGGTTGTAGCATTAGTAGCAGGATTGGAGATTGACTTTGCCCGCATGCTGCTGGCAGAGACTCACGAGAGGGCATTCAAGACCTCCACTACTTACCCCTTTCCATGTTTGATTTTCCAATTGTGCAGGGACTCTGGGGTGCCGATCTGGCATTGTGATAGGTTGATCCACCCTACAAGGACTTTGGATATAGGCCTCATTCGAAATGAGGCAAATGTGGCAGCACCTCGCAGAGAGCCCCAGGTTGAGATACCTCACTTGGGCGCAGATTTTGCAGACACGATGGGGCAAGCACAGGGTGGTGACCCCATTATACCAGATCACACCAATACAATCCCGGCCTCCTCTTCCCAGGCCGCTAGTAGGGCTCCTAGCTCATCCCGGTCCACACCACCGTTAGGAGCTATTGTTGTCCAGTTGGCCAGAGTACAGAAATTAGAGGCTCAGATGGCTACACTGCTGCATCACATTCAGCCTTGTATGCAAAAGTCGATAGCTGAGTCCGAGGCCAGAATGGAGCACAGGATGGACGGCATACTGGATCGAAAGATGCAGGCCGTTAATATGCATCTCGATGCCTTTGAATTGAGAGCCCTCAAGTGACCAGCCCCGACCATAGATCTATCCTCTTTTTGGATCAAGTTAGCCAGTCTCCGGGCCGACGTTGATGCCATTCTTGCCACCCCTATAGTTGAGCCTCAGGCTGCACTTACTGCGTTGGCTGATGATACGGTGCTGGATGCTTTATTCAGTAGGACCGCCGAGGAGGGGCCTGAGACTACACATACCAAAGGTAAGAAGCACCATTCTAGTCGCACTGAGTAGGAAAAATCCCAAAAGAGACAGCGTAGGCAGGAGAAAGAGGCTAGAAAGGCATCAATTTTAGATGAAGAGTTGCGCCAGCGGAGGGTGCGCGAGAGTGTTGCAGGGGCATTGAGTTCTGCCCCAGTTGTAGAGGTCCCGCCTGTTGTGAGGGACATTGTGAGCACCACTGATGGTGCTGTTAGAGTGACCAAGAGCACTACTGAGGGTGCTATGATGGATGATGTGGGCACTACTGAGGGTGACCCAAGTATGGTTCCAGCAGGCTCCGGGAAACCAGACCCACCCGTTTGTTCATGATTCTTTGGCGCTATGCGCCACAGATTTGCTTCACCCAATCCATTATCTTTTACTGTTTTTGTATGCATTAGGGACAATCGCATCTAAATTTTTGGGGCTGGGGTAAATGGGTTGTGAGTGATAGGGTGAAGTCTGAGTAACCCAACTCATAAATCCTCTCTTGGGGTTTTCTTGCATGTGTTCTTTTTCCCTAAGAGACTGTTTAATTTCTGTTGAACCGGCATGTGTTAGGATCGTATGTGTAGAAGCATGATAAAGAAAGAAGC
>NW_006238938.1:3352937-3356707 GCF_000226075.1 Solanum tuberosum | reverse complement strand
TTAGGTCAAAAGCCTAAGTTGAGGGTGGCTAATGTAAAAAGTAACTTCAATCTTGACCCTGATCTGACATCGGGTATTGTGCACCTCAACCAATGGAAAATCCATAAGTTGAGGGTGTCTATGAAAGAGGAAACCGAAAGAAACACGGGTATGAAAAGAGTTTTGATGTTGAAAAAGAATGGAAAGGATGTGACTTGTTGAAAGCTAAAGAAAAGAATAAAATGCAAGAAAAAGATGATAGTGAAAAATAAAGAGCTACAAAGTCTAAAGTCACATCCGTGGTTGAAGAAAATCAAGGGAAAGAAAGGTAAAATGGTAGGATGGAAAAAATAGGGCTAAAAGAGGTTGAAAGCCTAGTGTAATGTCAAGGAGGACAGAAAGTCACTAAGAAGTACCCAAATGTACCACACCTGACCCTGAGCCTACATTACAAGCCAAGAAAGTCTTATAGTGATCCTAGAGTCTAGTTTTGGAGAGTCTAAGCAGTGAAAATAAGGGCAAGCCTATGGTACTGAGCACTAACTGTACTTGAAGTTATTTCTGAGTGAGAGTGTTGATTGAATCCTTGTACTAAAATTCATAGTCATTGTGTGAAAGAAAAGGGATTTCTTTGAAGTAAAGGCACTAATTACATTATCGAAAAGTTGGTACTTTTGTGATAGTGAAACAATGTATGTTGTGTGTTGGTTGGTCGATCGTTGTCATGGTTTGATCCGCTTGAATTAGCTTGTCGAGTCTAGGAGAACAAATTTTTCACCCGAAAAGTGAGTGGGATAGAGAGCCATGTGATTGCTTGTGCTTGAAATACTTCCTTCTATACAAGTGTCGTTAAGAGTCTTAGTGCGTCGCTTGAGGACAAACAACGAATTTAAGTTGAGGGTGTTGATATACCATGAGTTTACGGTATTTCTAATAAATTTCACTTACAAGCTGTGTGTGTCTAGGGCCATTTTGTATTGGTTTTTGTGTTTGTATCATATTTTGCAGGAAAGATGTTCAGGCGCGGAAGTGAAGAGACAGCTGAAAGAAATGTAGAAAAGGGCATCTACGGAGGTTATCAACGGACCATAGGTCCATTGACGCTCCGTAGATGGTGGTCGTAGATCAGCAGGCAAGGCATGGAAGGCAAATCAGGGAAATCTGACCAATTGTGGAACCACGGTGACCATTGACGGTCTGTAGATTGATCTACGAACCGTACTGTTGATCCGTAGATTGATACTGCGAGGGTTCCAGTACCTGATTTTTAAAGATTCTAAGTGTGGAGCTACGAAGAGGGATTCACGAACCGTAGATCGATCTACGGTCCATATTTCATTTTCGTCGTTTGCTTCAGAGAAGCTGATTTTTGGAAGCTGAAATATTTTTTAAGTCCTGGTTGACGGAAGGGACTCACAGACCGTAGATCCATTGACGGTCCATGAGTCAGTCTCGTGGAATGAAGACGCATGACTGAACAAACTTTCCTTATTTTGTTTCCCTTTTTATTTAGGACTTGTTTTCTATAAATAGGGCATGTAAACCTCATTTTTAGGGTTGGATATTATTACTTTTATTCTAGTTCTTGACTTGGGAGATTAAATTGCACCTTTAGCAATTATTAATTTCCTAAGATTGTTTTGAAGATTTTGGAGTTGCAATTTAAGTTGAATTTCTGAGTTTATTATTCTTCTTACGTAAGTTCATAATTCTTTCATCTAAAACAATGAATTGCGTTCATATGATTATGGGTAACTAAACTCCACAACTAGGGTTGTGGGAACCATGAGCGATTAACAAAGTATGAATAGTAAATAAGCAATTCTTGAATAATATGGTGCATGCATTGATAATTCTTTCATTTTGAAGTTTTTTTAGCGGTTGCAAACGTTAGAACTCACCTTGTTGCTACTTGCGGACCAAGGAGGTAATCAACAAGAAAAGAATTATCAACATAGATTTAGTGTGTTACTATCGAATAGGCTAGTGTCGATTGGTGCGAAGTAATGACTAAGCTAAACATCGATGTGATGTCTAATATGAGGTAAAGGTAATGGTTAGTAAATTATACACACGTAGTCGGACCAAAGTGTAGGGTGAAATTCTCTAGATGTCTGACCAAGGATTTAGAGATACCTAACTTATCACTTTGCATGTAGTACACTAGGAAAGGATTGCTATTACTAGGATTACTGCGTTATGAGCTTGTGGGGAACACGTATACCCTAGTTAATTCTCTCATCTTGATAACAACCAAAATTGGCTTTTGATTACTAATTACTTATTGAGTTCTTACAATTCGTTTCACAAAACCCCCCTTAAATTACTTGTTTATGAAAGTAATTTGACTAAACGAATATTATTGTTGGTTAAAGTTAAGTCTAAACCATTTTCCTCGTGGGATCGACCCCAACCTACAAGTTGGGTTCTTTACTTGATAACGATCGCTTATGCTTCTTTAGGGAGGTGTAATTTGAGCGTATCAAGGGTTTTGTGGAATATTTGGGTGTTGTGAATTAATGAGTAACTCTTGTGAATTTTGACTTAAAATCAATATATATATTACCCCTAAAAATACCCAACACACCCCCACTTTAATTGGACTGAAAAAGAAAAGACTTAATTGACCCTCACTTAAAGACCCCGTCCAGGTGTCACGCCATCTTCACGAGCCGTGGTGAGGACCACGACTCATGGTCCCTCTCGTAAAGATTAGGGGCAGTGGCTAAATTTTTGTGGTGTTTGGCTCATGAGCCAAAGTCATCTCCACGGGCCCCTTCACAGCTCGTGAAGTGGACCACGACACGTGGTAATGCCCATGGAGGGTTGAGGCAATATCCCCTCCAAGGTGGCACAAGGCTTACACACCCAAGGTATCACCATTAGGGGCTCCACGAGCTGTGGTGAAGACCACGAGCCATGGTGAAGACTACGAGCTGTGGTGAAGACCAAGAAAGGATGTCTACCCGTAAGTCTCAAAGAGTGAGTGGTAGTGGATCTTAAGGGTTCCGGTATGTGTTTTATGTTTTATTGAATTGCGGAAATTCCATGGGCCAAAGATAGAGGAAGATCCTCTAGAGTTTATAAAGGAGTTATCTAAGGTGATGAACCTTGTAGGAGTAATCTTAGTAATACTTGTCTTTCGTGACTTGATAAAGAGAATATCGCGAACTTTTTTTGTGTCGTCCTTAATATTCATGGGTTTAGTTATGGCCATATGTGAGTGATTAGTATAACTCAACTTAGTCCTTATGAGTTTTATGATGTGTTGGATTTTGACGAATAGTGATTCTTAAGTGGTACCTAGAGATGTTGAGTGATTAAGCTCCTTTAAAAGAGGGTAGGAGTGAGATCCTCATTGGTTTGAGAATCATGTTGTGTAATGAGATAGTTTAGGCTTACCCCAATGCGGGATAATGTGCTTAGATGGTAAGGTTATTGAGTGTCCTTGATGTTTATGAGATAGGTTTGCTCGAATTCTCACCTTATGTGGTTTAGTGAATTGGAGCAATCTAGACCCGGAGTGGTAGATTCATATGAGATCTTGAGTGATATCCTAGTGACGGCCTTAGAAAAGGATGCTACTAGGGTTGACTTGGAAGAATTTTTGGGATGAAGGTACCGGTATGTGGTAATTTCATATGAGAGTAAGTGCTATGTTGATTTCCGGTACTACCTTATCTTGTATGATGCCTTATGAGGCTATGAGGCTTAGAGTTCTCCGGATGAGTTAATAGAACCTTTTTCGGATTTTACCCCGGTTAATGGTTTAAAGTTAGAAAAAAAAAGGG
>NW_006238938.1:3330187-3348400 GCF_000226075.1 Solanum tuberosum | reverse complement strand
GTGGCTAGTACGGTGCTTATCCGCGTTGTTGGTGAGTCCTCACTGATTCGAGGGCTATGTTATGTTTCCTACTCCTATGTTTTGAGACTTTAGCTTGCAATTGTATTTTGACTATGAGGGGAGCCGGTAGAATGTCATGGCCCCGTCCTATCTATGTATGTAGAGGTGTGCGTTGGACAAGTATTTTGTAAATGAGCTTGACTCTTGTTCTATGATGTCATTTTGAAATGGTTTGCCCTTAGTCCCTATTTCCCGTTAATTAATGTTGAATGTACTTCCGAGACCGATGAAGTGTGATGATAAGTTTGAGAGGCTTGTTTGGGGTTCCTTCGGGTTCCTCATTCGCCATGTCACGTCTAGGCCCTAGGCTTGGGTCGTGACACCTATCACCAAACAATTTGTTCTCATTTATATGTTTTTACAGGTTTGGTTGGACCTAAGATTCCAGCTAAACGTTTGATCGATGAGGATTGTCCTCCACCTCGGATGAAGACAAAGCCATATGTTCAACCACCCCGGAAGAAAGCAAAGGAGGTTGTTATTTTAGAAAGAGTTGAACATCCCCAAACCACTCATCGTAAACCTTCACATGCGATTGGTAAGGGTAAAGAACAAGTGGTAGATGACAAAAGCTCGGATGAAAGTGCGGACAATGATTCACTGCAATTCACCTCATCTGAGTCAGAGAATGAAGAAGTTGAGGGGTCCGGGACTCCAATCCACACTCCGGTGTTAGAAGTTGATTTAGCCAAGAGGAAACAATTTGAGTTGCGCTCTAAAGAAGCCCATGACACAATGGCTTTTCCACAGGCACCATATGCACTCCCCGTCCAGGCTAATCCGCCTCGCTCTGTGAATCGTCTAAAGGCTGCAGGGTTGTGAACCATACTTGAGGAGGAAAGGTTGTCCATGGATAAAGTAGTGGATATGTATCCATACATTTGGGAAACACTACGGTATCACCAATTCCAACAATTCAAAAGGCCTCAACGCCCATATGTTCCTACTGGGTTCGGGAGTTTTATAAAGGATATGCTAAGTTGATCCCAAAATGGAAGAAGAAAGCTAGTTCCATGGCCCCCATTAAATTTGTAGAGGTGCAGAGCAAGAAAGTGCAGTGTAGTGAAATGGACATCAACAATGAGTTTGATTGCACAGAGCGAAGTCGGCACTCTTTGGCTGGAAAAATCAAAACACAAACTTTTTGGTTGATTTGAAATGGCGGCTTGCCCCATTGTTGAGTGATGCAACACCCCCATGGATTGAGGCGGGGGCTATTATTGAAAAGAAAGACATCAACGTCAGCACGATATTTGTTCAAGTTCATTAGTAGCACATTGATGTCATCGTAAAATGAGTCCATTATTAAGCATCCAAAGGTTGTGCTATTGAGGTGCATCATTAACCGAGAAAAACTGAATTTGGGCACATTATTGCAACGGAGATGGCTATAAGGTCCAAACAAAATCAAACCTCATTGTCGTTTCCAATATTGATCAGTTCTTTGTGTCGCAAAGCAGGTATGCCTTTTGCGTCAAAGACGAATATTGAGGTCACTCCATCCTCGTCTTGTGATATTCATCTAATTGAAGTGGAGTACTTGAGAGATGAGGCGGATAGGAAGAAAACAACTCTGGTGGACAATTTCCCGATAGTTGATACGAAGTCTATGGAGGATGGTCCTACACCTCCCACCCCCGCAGTCGAGCCATCAGGTACACCTATCCCTTCTATATCTACTGCTCATACCCCCACTTCTACTTTCCCTTTGACTCAAGCCTTGATATAAAAATGGGAAACCTTGCTTATTCACCAAGGTGAGAGCTTAGGCAACCTTTCCCATTTGGCCAATGTGAGAGCTTCTCGTGTTGAAGTTGTTGTCCCTACTATGATTGATCATGCTATTGTGGTAGCCCTTACTCCCATTTGGGAAGAGTTGAAGGGATAGCTTGAGTTGATCACTGACTATGGAAAATCTTTGGATACCCTCACCACTCTGGTTGAGGTGTGTGAGAAGACAGAAAACAAACCCACTGATTTGACAGCCCTGATGGCTAATATTGCTAGTTGCATTGTGATGTGGACGAATTTAAGTCCACCAACATATCGATGCTTTGGGGAGGTGTGGATGCACTAGCTCTGAGTTACATCTGATTCAAAAGATTGGGCAGGTGGGACCCGCTGACTCTGAGATCACTCTAGCTATTGTGCCTGGAGATGCTGCAGCGGCTGATGAGGATGGGGATTCCGATACTCCTGAGACTGATGAGGAGGACTTGGAGGACCTAGAGGGAGATATGCTACAGATGGCTATGGAGGCATCGCTTTGCGACACTTCCATGATTAGTTCTAGTAGGTCTAAGCCAACAGAGGAGGTCATTTCACAGCCTTCAAGAGTCGGAGTTGAGCAGGGCACTGATGCCTAGGTTGAGGCCACACTAGTGAGCCAGAGTTCTCCTCAGGCTTAGCCTGACTGAGGGATCCTTACTCTCTCTCTATTTTATTTTTAGTTGTTATTTTCAAAATTTTTAGCATTGAGGACACTGCTAGTTTCATTTTTTTAATGGGGTGAAGGTACCTAGCTACCTAACCTTTTGGTTGTATCTTGCCATTTTGAGATAGCTTGTTATTTTCATTATGGTTGGAATTATAACTTCTTCATTCTGTTTTAGTAGTATGATGATGTTTTGGTTATCATTCATTGGCCTCCCTCTTAATTACTTAAAAGTGAATGTTGGTTAGTGTTCTCTTGTACATTTGAGTGTCGGTTGTGATCAATATCAATGACTTGAATAGTGGTCTTGATGAACGATATGTTTGTATGAGTCCAATGAGGTAATTTGAGTTGCATAAGTCTTGTGTGAACTCTTAGTATCTCATTCTGACTAGTCGAATATCAGGTGTGAACCTTGAAATGACCGTTGCACACGAGCTTAACTTGTAGAGTTGTGATCAATGACTGTGTTTGAATGCAATGTGTGGTGAGGTTTACTTGAAAAGTGTGCATCAGGATACCTAGAACTTGCCATATTAGTCTAATTGATTAGCATTGGAATGAAAGAAATGTTCTTAGGCATGACTTTTAAGAGTGAGACTAATTGCTATAACTTTGTGTGACCACCTGTGAGTGTGTGAATCTAGTTTTGCCCATTTGAGCCTAACCTTTTCTTATGATGAAATATGAACACAAATGTTTAAACTGGTTGTTGAAATTGCCACTGCTTGCTGAAATACGCGTGTCCTTCCCACCTATAACCTTTGTGAAGAATTGGTTTGTTTGAATAGCCAACTTAGGCCAAAAGCCTAAGTTGGGTGTGTGGTAAGAATGAGGAAAGAAATTGAGGAAGAAGTTCATGAAATTTGTCCTTGGAAACATGTGGTGAAAAAGATGGCTCCATATAAAAAAAGAGAAAAGAGAGGAAAGAAAGGAAATGAATGATATGTATATGTTGTGCATTGTTGTGGAAATAAAAGAGGAGTCCGATGAGCTACACCAAAAATTTGTGTGCTATGATTAGGCCAGGGAATAGTTGTGAATATGAAAAGAATGACAGAAAAGGAAAAGAAGTGAAACTTGGGTCATATTTCATGAAGGTAGAGTCACTAAACCGAAATGATCATACCCTTACCATCATCCCAATTACAAGCTTTGAAAGACCTTTTTGATCTTGCATAAGCCAAGTGATGTGTTGGTTGGAAAATACGAGCAGCCCTATGGGTAGAATCATGCCTGTTTTTCTTATTGGAGTGTGAGAGTTGATTTTGATGCATTAATTTTAGTCCTTGATTGGCTTTATGAGAGCATGGAATCATTCTTGATGTGAGGGCATTCGAATGCTTTTGTTCGGCATAAATTTGCATTAGAATTAAGCATTTGTGAACATGAACTCTAATTGATGATGGCTAGTCATAGTTTGAAGCTTTGAGTGCACAATTGAACATTGCATGTTTAGATTGAACCTTGTGTGCACTTTCATGTTGATTCTCAAGGAGCACTGCTTGTAGACATCCCTGTTGACCTGATTGATCTTGTATATTACTTGAGGACAAGCAAAAATTTAAGTTTGGGATGTTGATGAGTTGGGAAGTTAGACTCATTTAGAGCTTGTTATTTCATGAATTAGTGTCTTCAATACATATTTTGTGTTTATAACTGATGTTAAATTGTTTATATCAAGCCATGAAGGCATAAAAATAAGGCAAGGACATTATATTGTGAAAAGAAGCAAAAATAAAAGTTGGAAAAGTTGAGCAAAAGTAAGGCTAGAGCTCACAAAAGTCACTTGGTGACTCGCCGAGTGAGTGTTTAGCTCGCCAAATGATCCAGCAAGTTTGGCTCATGAATCAAGACAACTCAGCGAACTCAAGTGAAAAATAGCTCATCGCTAAATGAAACGACAAGCTCGACTCACATCGCCGGAATGATCAAAACACCTAGAGAAGAAAGTCAAGTCCAATCGTTGAGAAAGGATCCAAACGGTGAGTTGCCAAAGTCATTCAGCAAGGTCCATTGGGTTCGCCAACTAAGAAATCAAGAATTCAAAAGCTAAAGCAGAAATTTGGCGATAAGGCCTACCCATCGACTGATCGCCGCTTCATTCGGCAATCTCAACTAATATCGTCGAGTTGGTCTTGAGGTGAAATCTTAGGAAGTTTTTGAAAACATATAAATTGGTTTTTGAAGAGAGAGAAAATAGACTTTTACAATACTGAATATTTTGCTGAAGAAACTTCTATTCTCTAAGAGATTTTAATCTAAGATATTGAGGTTTGAGGGTTTTAGTCTTAATTTTTGACATTGAGTTTGCAGATTTTGGCATTCTGATAGAGAATCTTTTTGGTAACTCTTACTTACTTTTTATTATTCTTGGCTAAACCCCCTTACCTTAGGGGTGTGATTATGTAATCGAATACATAAATTAGCTTGTGTGTATTATTAATTGCTTGATTTAAATGTCGTTTTGAACTG
This sequence comes from Solanum tuberosum, assembly GCF_000226075.1. Lineage (NCBI taxonomy): Eukaryota > Viridiplantae > Streptophyta > Magnoliopsida > Solanales > Solanaceae > Solanum > Solanum tuberosum. The sequence goes on along the minus strand of NW_006238938.1, from coordinate 3,343,431 downwards.
AGTTCAGTTATTTACTCATGTTTTCATTTATGGATTGAAGTGGCAAATTCAGTTCTAGCTTTAACGCTCTATGCTTTCTTGTGAAAGATGCTTAGGGTGGAGTATATAACTAATAGTTGCATTGACTCTTGTCTTGACAACCCAGCTTGATAAAGTGGGTTAAATTAAGGATTTGGGTTGTGTCACGACCCAGGGATACCCCCTAGATATAACATGGCGTATAGAACCCCGAAGGACTCCGTACAAGCCACTTAACATATCATAACATAAGAAATAGAACAATAAGAGTAAAAATGCATTTCAAGTCTAAAATTTTCATAAAAGAAAAGTGGAAGTCTAAACTCTAAGTCTCAACATATCCATCTATTATAATATTCGAAGTGAAAAGGGACACAACCCATACAACATATATAGTCCGAAAAATAAATACAAGAAATGAACTATAATGAGATAACATCCGTCCTCGAATATGATGACTCACCAACAAGCTAGGAGAATAAGCAATTCCAAGCTTTAGCAACAACGATGATCTCCTTGAGAACCGGACCCTACACTTGGGGAAAATGTAGGAAAAGTAGGCGTTAGTACAAAAATGCACAAAATTGATTGTCATGCATAAAAACATTTAAAACATGCTAAAAGGGACATTTCATTTGAATGCATGAAATTTACTAAGTTAAAACAACATTTTGAAGATAGTGGAAAAGAATAAGTCATAAACATAATAAATACATAGATTATCATGACATACGAGGAACATATCATAAATACCCTCAAAGCATACTTGTGCAATGCATGAATAAGACCCCATAAATCTCACCCATGCTAAGTAAAGCTTCTTGAGTAACCATAGTTCATAATTCATATTCTTGTTCATATTGTTATTGTCATAGTGGGAATAAGCCTTAACCGACATGAGACCATGTGAGCTAACATAGAATCCGGTGACTCCCACACCCGTAAAGGGTTTCTCTACTTACCTAAGGTAGAACCATACTCTTAGCTTCGGTGGATCCACTAGCTAAATACTTATAAGGGCACATAGTTTATGGGATAAGGATATTGCTACTAGAAACCTGGACTCAACCAGGTAGACGGTCTCTATCTCATGAGACATACTTTGGGAACCCAAACTCAACTAGTGTAAAAGCTTCCATCTCATATTCAATATCCACTCGGTGCTAAGAATTAATTCCCATGGAGTTAATATTAAGTCTTGACTTAAGTTCATATTCATCGAAAAATGTCTTGACACTCAATCTAACATAATTCATAGATAACTCATACATAATGCGTGAGAATAACCTTTCACCGTCCATGTCTTCATATAGATTTAATAGGTGAGAAAGCCTTTCAACCCTAGAATCATCATATTGTTAGAAAACCTTTTACATCATATCATAATCATACATAAGTGTGTATATTAGAATAACCTTTCAACAACTAGATCATAATCATATTTATTTACTCTCAAAGTGTTCTTAAAGCATATACAAAGGCTTCATAAACATACATTATATCATAATTTACCCTTTCAAGGATCAAAGCTCATATCGAATCAACACATCTAGAATTCACTACATTAGACAATACAAGCATAATCTCATAATATTATTCTTTCATCCACAAATCCACATCACAAGATCATAAATGGGGAATATGGGGATTTCATGGGTTCTTGGGGATTTCAACATAAAAAGGATAATAAATCATTAATTCAATAATAATATAAAGTAATTCAAGCATTAAAATCATTTTTTAAACGAACCCATGACTTTGGAATCAAACCCTAGATTTTGGGGATTTCTATCTTTGAAATTGGGATTGTGAAAGGACTCCATGGATCAAAATATACCATAACTTAGCAATGAAACCCAATGAATTTGATTATTAGACCTTTCTCCTCGAACCCTAGCTCCAACTTCCTTCTTCTTCTTCCTTGAAGTTCAAGACAGAGAATTTTTGGAGAGGATGAAGTTTTGAGAATAGTTTTGGGTTTTAGAAATAAGAGGTGAATGACTGAATTTAGTGATATAAAATCCTTATATAGGTTATCTAATTTATACTAAAACGACATCACTTAATATTAATTAAAATCAGAAAACTCCAAAGTTCCCCTAAACTAACTCCCAAAACCGGTTTCCAGGTGACCACCCACGACCCTCACTGACGGACTGTGGTTGCACCCATGGCCCATGCTAATGAAGCGTGGGTTAGATTTTAGAGGGTTGATTTTCAAGGCTTGACCCATGTCTCCTCACCCACGAGGCGTGGACTGACTCACGGGGTCCTAGCGTGGTCCACTGTTGTAGGGCAGTTTCTAGGGCCCTCCTCAAGGACCCATAGTTGGTCCTTGGGGGTCGTACCTTGATGTTCTAACACGAAGCCCTTTATTTTTAAGTACGAGGAGTTACCTTCAATACTCTAACCCTCATATTAAGTTCTAGTTTAGCCTACTGATTTTCGGGGTATTACAGGTTGCTTTGCATCGTTAAGCTTGTTAAGGTTTGAAAGAACTTGCTTGAAACATAATAGATGATTTTAAAAAATGGTTGTTATAGTTACAATCAATCCTATTCACTAAGATTCGACGATTTAAAGCAATTAGTTATTACCCATTAAGAGAAATTAGTATTTGATTGCACACACTCCTAAGGTCTCCACTCTACTTGTTCAAACCCCGCGTTTATTGTCTTCATTAACAATAGGCTACCAAACTCTCTAAATATTTATAATCAAAATTTATTGATTTACATTATGTTATGTTTTGTTTATTTCCGTTCTACAAGAAGTTAGAACACTTTCATACTTCGTATTTGAATTATTTTCAATACCATTCTCTGTGAGATCAACCCCAACTCACCGTTGGGTTTATACTTGTTAGCGACCGCCTACGCTTTGAATCATAAGAGGTTTAGTTGAGCGTTATCAAGTCAACGATGATTTGGCCGAGGAGACAGACAAGGATAAGTTGAGGAGAGAGGAGGATGAGTAGAGGATTGCACTGACACTCACGGAGTTACTGGACACTGAGGAGGTGATAGTCCAGGCTACGATGGAGAGATCCTTTCAGGAGATCTCAGTAGTTGGCACCAGTGGAGTCTCTTCAGACTCCTCCATCCCTCCTAGTGATGTACCGAGCACTAATTCCCCAGTTGATGAAACATTGCTACCTCATGTGACACTATTACGGACACTGATGCCCAGATGATGCTACTCCTCCAAATAATCCTGATAAGAACACTACATAGGCATAGCCTATCATGGGGACATTTTTTCTTTTCCTCCCGTACTCTTTACTTTTGCATTGAGGACACTGCACTTCACTTTTCTGAGGGGTGAGGAAAATTGTACCATTATTCCCATTTGCTTTTTATTTTGTTATTTCACTTTTGGATGATAGAGTATTTTGGTTCTGCTTATATTATAGTGTTTCGATTGGTTTGGTTTATCTCTCTTGCTCTCTTTTGTTTTCTCTCAAATTTGCAATTACCCCTTAAGTTTTTGTAATCGTGAAATGCTTGAGTTTTTATTGATAATAATTTGAAGATTGATTGTGTTCAATATTGATGTCTTGAATATCACTCATGATGAGCATGGTGTATAGTTTTGGTGTTTCAATAAAGAAATCTATATGGTTGCACTTTTGAACAATCTTTCTGAATCTTGTGCTGGCTAGATCTGTTTTGATGTGAGCCTACCAATGAACATCGCACATAAACTTTTGCTATTTTCAAGCTATGAGAAATGATTATGTTTAAAGTGTCATGTGTGGTGATGTATTACTTGGAAGCATGTTTGAGCAATACTATTATTTTCTTTGTTAGTCTAATTGCCTAGCCTTGGTAAGTGTAAGGAATGATTTTGGGCAAAAAATTTCAGAGTGAACCCAAATTTCCATATCTTTGTGTAATTACTTTGTGAGGGTGTGCATTTATTTTTGACACCATTTGAGCCTAAGTCATTTGTTGACAACCATATTGAAACTCTTGAGCCAAATTGTCCCTAACTTCTCACCCAAAATCTTTTTTGAAGCATTGGTATGTTTGAATAGCCAACTTAGGCCAAAATCCTAAGGTTGAGGTATGTAAAGAAATGAGAGATTAAAGACAAGTGAAAAGAAAAGGAAGATGAAATGACCCTCAACTTTCAAATTTATTACGAAAAGAAGGAACCCCTACTTATAAAAGAATATGTGATGAACAACATTTGAAAAGTGAAATAAAAAAGAGAGTTTGGTGAAATAAAAGGGGAATTCCAAATAAAGTTATTGAAAAATCAAAGTTTGACTTCTCAAATGAAAAAAGAATGAAAAGAACTTGAGAAGAGGTCAAGATGATTACAACAATGTTTTGAAAAGGTGAAGTTGCTAAGACAAATTGACCATACCTTAACCCTTAGCCCAATTGCAATCCTAAAAGACCCTTGAGATCTTGCATGAACTAGGTTGTGGGATGATTGGAAAATATGGGCAAGCCTGTGGGATGAAGCTTGCATGTATTTCTCTTTTGCGAGAGTGATAGTTGTATTGACTCCTTACTTCTTTATTGATTAGCTTTGTGAGAGCATGGAATCGTTCTTGATGTCAGGGCACTTAAATGCATTTGTTCAAACATGCTCTTGCATTAAAAAGAAGCTATAGTGAGCTTGAACTTGTATTGAGACCAGCTAATCGTCATTTTAAGTTTCTAGATTGTGATTGAGTATAGCATGTTATTGTGAGTAGTCTCGTAATGGAACTTGCATGTTAGCTCTCATTAATTACTATTGTAGAAACCCTTGTTGAACTGATTGTGTTCTTGATTTACTTAAGGACAAGCAAAAGTTTAAGTTGGGGTGTGAATAAGTGGTAGATTTACACCCATTTGAGGCCTATTTAGCTCAACAATTAGTGTCCTCAATGCCTAATTATGTCTCATTCTAATGATATTTTGGCTATTTTCTACTATGAAGACTAAAGGACATGAATGATTGAAAAAATGGCCAAAAATATGAAAAGAAGTGTAAGCTCCATATTGTTGATCGCCTAGCAAGAACATGGATTGCTGAATGAGTTTGACCTCGCCCAAATTGACACTACACAACACTTTACTTTATTGAGGTAGGTCGGTGAGAAAAAAGTGAAATGGTGATGCGCCTAATAAGAAAGGTGAGCATGTTGTCCATCACCGAAGGTGAGAGTACTGGGAGAAAAATTGAAGGCTTGACAGACGAAGAAAGGCGGTACTCGATGATTCAGAGAGTGTGAAAGGCAGACTTGAACAAGCTCGCCAACTGAAGTTCAAACACTTGAAGCCTAGAGAAAGAGAAAGGCGAGTTGTGGAGTAGTTGGTGATTCACCCATTGTGATTGGTGAGTCCAACTAATGTCGCCCAATATGTCACGCATTTATTTTTGGGCCAAACTTTGGGGAAATTATAAGTAGACCAAAGGAAAGAGAAAGAAGGGATTTCGAAAAAGAGTTCAAAAATTATAAAGTTTTGAACAATAGTTAGAGAGAGAAACATTTTACCGTGTGAAGCACTTTCTAGTTTGGGGGGGGGGGGGGGTGGAACTTGTTTCGTGATTGACTAGTTTGGGGGGGGGGTTCAACTTTGTTCTTGAAATTGATAAATTAAAGTTGAATTCAAAGTGGTTTTCTTGTAATTTCTTAATTTCAAGTTACCCATGGTTCCTTTCATGAAAGGTATAATTTGTTTACTCTTTATGATGGGTGGCTAAAACCCCACAATCTAATGGTGCAATTATGCGGTTTGGGTGTTAATTTAATGTAGTGGGTATTGTGTTATGTTGTGTTTTTGTTGTTGTTCATACATGTATTTGGGATAATTAACATGGGGTTAACTTATGGATTAATGTTTCAAACTCAATTTCTACTTCTTATCTCCAATTGATTCTCGAAAGAGATTGATTGGAGAGGGTAATTAGTATGATAATCGAAATTTTGGTTTGATGTTTGTAACTTGTGTGAAAATAGAAGTTAATTTAGGTTTGATGTTTGTAACTTGTGTGAAAATAGAAGTTATGTGTCAGATATATTTTCCTTATTGATGCATCAGAAGAGAGAATAGTTTTAGGTATTCAATTTTTCAATATAGCACATAGATGAGACCGCAAAGATATTCTATGAAATGATATTATGAGATCGAAAGAATATTAGTCCCAATGAAGATGACCCAGCCAATACGTGAATGTTAATCACTATAGAGCAACACAATTACCACTAGGTAATATCAATTTCCAATCCCCGCACCCCAAGATTACTTTTTACTTATTTGAATTCTTGAAATATTTGTTCAATTGCGAGTTTTGATAGCCAAATCTCTTTATTAAATTTGGTGGAATCATCCACCCATTTGTTATATTGCTGCAAATGATTGAATATACATTCCAATTCTTGATAGAATTATTAGCACTGTATCATTCTCTTTAGGATTCGATCTCGACTCTTTGGTGGGTACTTTTATTGACTACGATCGCTTACTCTTTTAATTGGTTTTGAAGAGTAGTTTGACTGCTATCATTGCTCGCCGTATGAGGTAAAAGAAGAAGTTTACTGTCACGACTCAAGGTACACCCTAGGAGTAACATGGCATATAGTACCCCGAGAGGCCCTACACAAGCCACTTAGCATGCATAAATAAGATTATCAAAAATCAAGAGATTTAAAACAACATTTCATATCAAAGAGTTTATAAAACGAAGTGGAAGTCTACATAGTCATAATAGCCATCTATTACATCAAGAGCGATAAAAGTTTTGGTCCTCGAAACATGAGGACTCACCACTACTAAGTATGATCAAGGTTACTCCTAGCCACAGGGATGAGAAACTGGAACGTCGGACCCTACATTAGAGAACAATGTAGGCAAGAGTATACATTAGTACAAAAATATATTAAGTATGATAGAAATGCATAGAGATATAAATCATGCTAAAGAGGAAATTTGCATGCTCATTCAAACACCAAGTTAAAGCCCCAAGAAAGAGGTTAGAAAACATCATAATAATCATGGTCAAATGCAAGTAAAACTTCTCTTTTGAAAACTTGGGGAAAAACTTCTTTAAGTAGCCTTAGTTCAACATTAGTGTGAGAATTAACCTTACCCGACATAGAGACCATGTGAGTTATAACATAGAATTCGGTGTCTTCCCCACACCAAAAAGGGGTGTCCTTACTTTCCAAGGCAAGAACCTTAACTTCTAGCTTACGTGGATCCACTAGCTAATGTCTATCTAAGACAATCATCCTATGGTGACACATAGGTATGGGATAAGAATATTTCTACTAGAAATTCGGCCTCTAGCTACGGGAGAGATTCCATATCAATATCCTCTCGGAGCTAAGCATAAATCCCACAAAATAGTCATAATTCTTTACTTGACTTATCTTTCATGTAAGTCACATCAAATAGCCAATCCAAGCTAGTTTTGTTTATAATAGGTCCTAAACTTGATTCTAAGTTAGTTGAGAAAACCTTTCAACTCTTAAGAATCCTTATGTGAGAAAATCCTTTCACAATCATGCTTTCATATGTATGTGAGAAATCCTTTCACAACTTAACAACAACAATATTGATACTTTACTCTCAAAGCATTCTTTAAACATTTACATTGCATATTTTTATAAACTCATCTTTCATAGTTCAAAACCCACATTATAGCACCTTAGCTTAGAAAACATGGGGTATGCATGGGTTCATGGGGATTCATCTTAAAATCGTATAATTATCTCAATTCATAAATAATAAATCATAAAACAATCAATTGAATAAACATTGAAAGGAACCCATAACATAGAAGAAAACCCTAACTTCAAATGGGGAATTCTAACTTCAAAATTAAAGAATTTAGGAACTCTATAGAGGAAAGAGCTCCATAGATGAAGAATATTGTCACGACCCAGGGGTACCCCCTAGATGTAACATGGCGTATAGATATCCGAAAGACTCCATACAAGCCACTTAGCTCTCATAACATAAGAGATAGAACAATAAGAGTAAAATAATAGTCCAAGCCCACAGCAGCTGGTCTGAGGGTCCAGAACCACAGGTGACAGTTGGTCAGACCACGGTCTATGGTTGGAGGTCCGTGGTTCGAAGACCCCAAAGTCAGATTCTCTAACCACCAACGATGGTCGTGCAGGACGGTCCGTCGGTGGTGGGTCGTCGATGGCAGCAACCAGTTTTTTTCAGGAGTAGTTGGGTCTTTTCCTAATTAATTAATTCATATATTATGTCAGTTTTACTATATTTAGAACCTCAATATAAGCTTTTTCAACCCCCAAATTAACCCATTTACTTCATTATTCCAAATTGCCAAAAGAAAACCAACTCCTCTCCAAATACTCTCTCTAAAAACTTGAAGAAGAATAAAAAGAAGGACGATTCATCTAGGGTTTCAAGATAAGGCCCCAATTCCTCCATTGAAGGCTAGCATTTGGACTTAAGGTATGATAGTTTTCATCCGTGGAGTTCCTAAATTATTCCTCAATTTCAAAGATTAGAATTCCTCAATTAAGTTAGGGTTTTCGTCAATTATCATGGGTTCTCTTTATTGTTGATTTAAATGATTTAATTATGATCTCTTATGCATGAATTGATGATTTACAACGATTTTATGATGATTTCCCCCCATGAACCCATGTAATTCCCATATTTTCAAATTGTAAATCATATGATGAGGGATTTTGTTCTTCAAGGAAGAGTTTTATGAAATTGAGCATGTATTGCAAGCTTTACATGTATTTATAATGAAATTCATATCTAACCCATGTTTTCTAAGTGTTTATGATTTAAAGTGGGTTTTGACCTCAAGAGGTAAATTATGGACTTATGCATTGTTTTATAAAATTTATGCAAATATTTTAAGGGTGCTTTGAGAGTAAAGTATCAATGATGATGTTGTGTTGTGAAAGGATATTCTCACTAAAACACATACTAGCATGATGTGAAAGATTTTCTCACATAGAAAGGATTCTTAGGTTGAAAGGCTTTCTCACCTAATAGAATCAAAGACAAGGAGTTATCTTAATGAAACTAGCTTGAATTGGTTGTCCAAGGGAACCTTTTCATGAGTAATAAAGTCAAGTAAGGAATGATGACTATTTCGTGGAAATTTATGCTTAGCACCGAGTAGATATTGATAGTGAGATGGAAGCTCTCCCATAGTAGAAGCTAGATTTCCAAAGTAATGTCATAAAATGGAAGCTCCCCCGTTAGTGGATTTCCTTATTCCTTAACGATGTGCCACCATAGGTTGATTAGCTAGTGGATCTACCTAAGCTAGAAGTTCAAGGTTCTACCTTCGGCAAGTAGAACACCTCTTTTCTGTGTGGGGTAGACACTGGATTCTATGTTATAGCTCACATGGTTTCAATGTAGGTTAAGGCTAATTCCCCACAAGTAATAATGAACTAAGGTTACTTCAAGAAGTATTGCATATGAGTTCAACGGTTTTAAAGATGAAGTTAGCTTGCATTGACCATGATTTATGACTTATGTTTTATAACTTTTTCATATGATGTGTAGTTTGGTCAATTGCATGTCATGAAATGAAATGTCCCTTTTTAGCATGATTTAAATGTTTCATGCATGTCTATCATACTTGGTACATTGTTTTGTACTAACGCATACTCTTGCTAACATTTTTCCCAAATGAAGGGTTCGATATTCAGGGTGCTCCGTTTCCTGGCTAGTTGGTGATTTGATTGATTCCCGAGCTTTAGTGAGTCCTCATGCTTTGAGGACGGATCTCATTGTTTTAGTTTCTTTCATGTATTTCTCTTTTGGACATGATGTATGGTCTAGGACAAATTTAATTCTATTGTATTAGATGGCTATGATGAGACGAGAGTTTAGACTTCCGATTTTCATTTTATAATTTTTTTTATTTGAATTATTGTTTTACTCTTATTGTTCTATTTCTTATGTTATGAGAGCTAAGTGGCTTGTATGGAGTCCTTCGGGGTTCTATATGTCATGTTACATCTAGGGGGTACCCCTAGGTCATGAAAAACTTGGTAATCAGAGCACAAGGTTTAGAATGGTCCTAGGATGTCTCATAAGACACGTATAGTAAAGTCTTGTTCATGAGTGTGAAGTGCGCCGTATATATGAATGAGAGTCTAAAAGATGATTAGGAAACTCCACTTATTTCATTACTCTTAAGTTGTGCGATAGAGTTTAACTCTATAAAGCCTCTCTCCTAATCCTTATCCTGTGTTCTTAAGGTTATGGCTACCCGAAGAACTTATACTAGAAGGAATGCAAGGGATAATCCAGAAGAAGAAGCTCCTCCCTAAGCTCCTCAAGTTTTGTTCAATCCTTTGGTCGAGCCTGTTTCTAATGCAGAGTTTACGTTTGTGATAAACGCTCAACTACACCTCATCCAATACTAGGTGTAGGCAATCGTAATCTAGTATAAAACCCAACAATTGAGCTGGGGTCAAACCCACAAGGAGCGATACATGTTTGAAAGCATTTACACAATTTGAAAGGGTAACACAAATGTTAGATGGGGGTATCGCTTTATCAATTAGCAATTAAAGCAACTTCAAAAACAAGGAAACAATAAGTAGAGGGGAATTCTCAGGGATGTGATCGATTATAGGCTAATTTTGATGTATGAGTAATTGGAATTTACTAACAATTGCTAAATCTCAGTAGGTAGGCTAGACTATAGATGCAATAGTTTTCTCTCGACCAACTATTACGCTTCAAACGAGTTCTCTCAAACCTCGACAAGCTTAAAAATATAAACAGCCCAAAACCTTAATTTATCTACTCTCGAGCTAGATAGGTAGAATCGAGTTTAGGATTCACTCTCTCGAGATGAACCCAAATCAACCTAATAAATTCAATCATTAATAAAACGCCTTGGTTCTTAAATCTCTTTCTCAAGCAAGCCCAGAACACTAACTTAGAATTGCATTTGCAACTACAATTCATAAATTAATTAATACACATCTATCGATTAAACCCACTTAAATTAAGAATTTAAATCAGTAAACAACAATATCCATAAGCTAATTAAGCCAATAATCACATGATCACACCTCAAGAATAGGGGTTTTAGCCACACATCATAAAAAGAGAGAAACAATTACCAGTTATGTTAGCCATAAACTGGGTAATGATTTCCAAGTCTCTACAATGCTTCAAATCAACTTAATTCAAAAACCCAATTGCAATTCCTCAAAGTCAAGTCTCAAAAGCTTTAAGTTATACAATGGAAAACTTAGAAAAACTCAATGGGACTCAACTTAGATTCTACAAAACTAGATGCATTTTCTGCTATTCAAATTCAATGTATAGTTTCCCAAATTTTGGCCTTTAGGACCATTAGGCAAAGTAAGTCGTACATCGCCAACCAAGTCGGTAATGCGCCCTTTACTCCAGTCCATCTCTGGTTTGCCTTGTCTTTTTATCCTCAAGGTTCTGTGATTTTAGGCGATCCAGACCGATGTCACCGAGCCATTCGGCGGTCCGCCGACTGTCCATTTCCATCGCCAAGTAGGTTTGTCCCAAGGGCTGGCATGCTGGAACCTTAGGTGAGCTAGGGAGCCACTCGGCGGCTCGCCGAGTGGTCTTGGTGATCAGCAGGATTGCGTTCCTTCAACTTCTTCAGCTTTTTTGCTCCTTTTTGCCCGGTAATGTCCTTGCCTTGCTCCTTAGCTTTCATTGCCGCAAATCAACATTTTAACATCATTTTGGAGCATAAATTAGGCATTTGAGGATAATAAACTATCAAAACAAAGCCCTAAATGAGTCAAAATCTCAGACTCATCAACCCCACCAACTTAAACTTTTTCTCATCCTCAAGTAAAACTCAAGATCAATCAGTTCAACAATGATGTGTACAAACAGTGCTACTCAAGACTCAACATAGGTGCACACAAGAGGTCAAACTACACATACAGTGCTCAATTGTGCATTCTAAATTTCAAATTATGACTCACCATTATCATATATACTCAAGCTCACAATGCTTGTTTCAAATGCAAGTTCAATCTCAACAAAAGAATTCAAATACCCTCACAACAAGGATGATTCCATGCTCAAACAAAACTCATCAACAATTTATAATTTCGGAATCAAATACAACTCTCACGCTCACACAAATGAGAACATGCATGATTCTCCCCATAGGCTTACCCTTATTTTCCAAACAACATTCTTTTAGGACTCAAGATCACAAAGGTTTTTTCAAGGCTTGTAACGGGGCTAAGTGTAAAGGTATGATCATTTTGTCTTAGTGGGTTCTACCTTCATGAAGTATGGCCTAAAAATCATGTATTTTCCTTCTCCTTCACATTCTAACATGTTCACAATCCACCCTCTTATTCATTTAAGCAAAATATATTGGATACCCCATTTGTTTTACTCATTTCACACACTTTATTTCACAAACTTTTCTCCTTTTTCAGTTTTTTTCCATCTTCACCTTTTTTTTCTTTCTCTTTCTTTTTTTTACATGGAGGGGTTCCATCTTTTTCAAACCATTGCTTTGAAGGGGGAGTTTTTCACTTCATGACTTTCCTTCTTTTTCACCACACCCACAACTTAGGCTTTTTGCCTAAGTTGGCTATTCAACTAACCAATACTTCACGAATATTCTAGGTAATGGGACAAAGAGGTTAAAGTTGTTCAAGTTTCTTCCAAGGAAACGGATAGGCTCAAAGGGTGCCTAAGAAGATTCACACTTGTCACAAGGTAGCCAAAAAAAGAGGTATTTATCAAATTAGGTTTACTCTCCACAAATTTTGCCTAAGATCATTTAACTTGCTTGCTTCAATTAATTAATTGGACTAACAGGGCAAGTTCTAGGTGACATTAAGCACAATATTCAAACAAACCTCACCACTCATGGCATTCGATACAATTATCAAACAAGACTCCACACTGTCTAGATAGCGTGCAATCATCATCACAAGATATTGAATCGACAACCGGCTAGTCACAACGAGTTGCTAGGAGTTCACATATGACGTATGAACTCAATTTGCCTCATCGTAGCCGCACATTCATATTGTTCAATTTGAGCGCACTAGTCAAGTCATCAGTATTGCCCACAACCGACACTCAAAAATGCAAAAGAACAACCACTTTCACACACATCAAGTGGTGGCAATTTTTTTAAAAAAAATTGGTTCAAAACCATTTGCGCATTAAAAAGCAATGGACCAATATAGATAAAAAAAAAAACAAAGATATATATATATATATATATATATATAAAACACC
>NW_006238938.1:3323863-3330156 GCF_000226075.1 Solanum tuberosum | reverse complement strand
CAACATTCACAAACCCAAAAATAATAATATCCACAAAAACAGCCCAATAGAGGTGGATATGGAAATACCTCACCCCGCAAAACAAAAATAGCAGTTGTCCTCAAATGTAAAGAAACAATAATAAAGTCTAAAAAATAACATAAAGGGAGGAAAAAGAGTCATCCTGCCAGGCTAGGCCTAGGTGAAGTCTGCATATCAGTCAGTCCTCTTTCTAGAATATTAGCATTTGGAACATTAGGAATCTCAACCGTCCCGAAAAGCATCGATAAGTTAGTGGACTTCAGCCCGTCCACATCTCTGCGCAGCCCAACAATATCAACCTTCAAAGTTGTCACAGTATCGGCAATACCATCTCTCTGCTCACACTCATCCACCCTCACTGCAAGGGTAACTAATGCCAACTTGTGGCCCTCAATCAACTCTTTATGTTCCCTCATCTCAACCTGGATCGAGGGCAAGGCAACAACAATCGCCTACTCTATAAGCCCAGGAACAACGGCCTCTACCCGGGAGACACGCACATCAGCAGATTGGGCCAGATGGCCCATCTTGTAAAGAATTTCCTAGGTGAAAGGGGGTCGGGAGGGAGGTAGTAACTACAGCAGAAGTAGAGGGAGGGGGTGCAGCATAGCAAATAGAAATATCATAAACAAAAGGGCCAAAGGTACATGTAGGCCTATCGGCTTGAGGGAACATGTTTGAATCAGTCGGCAACATATCAACGTTAGGGACGTATCAGTCGGTTCAGACCTCCTCTTATCGGCCTCATCCCGCATGTACTCATCCTCAATGTGTCGGATGCCAGTAGAAGAGGTGTGAGTAACCTCCACATCCGTCTTCTCATCTCTCGAAACACGGGCCCGCCAGCACTTCTTGTTGATCAAGTCAGGGAAAGGCAATGAGGTTTAACTCTATTTGGACCTCATGGCCATCTCTTACTCAATGAGCAGCCCCAAGTTCAGCCTTTGGCGAACCATAATCGATCCTAGACAAGCCGCATTCGGATGGCAGAGGCTGGACTCATTCTGCGGAAGCATGATGGTGCTACTAATGAACCCGAACCAGTATATCGCAGCAATGTTCAGATCCTTCTTTTCAATCAGTGCACCTGCCTCTATCCACTTCGGAGTAACATCACACAAGAGGGGTGCCAACCAACCCTTTAGATCCTCTAGGGTCTTCTTCTTGATCAAGTCAGAATATCCATGCAAGAAATCTTGTGAACATCCAAGTACCGCATTTATATCTGAGCTACTGCACTTTACTTTCCAGCCTCAAACATCACAAAGTGGACTGTCTTGAAGGCACTTGCCTTCTTCTTCCCCTTCGGCACCAACTTTCTGTATGCCGAATAGAACTCCCGAACCCAAGTAGGGATGTAAGGGCCTCAGGGTTTAATGAACACTTCAAACTTGTGGAACTTTATAGTGTTCCACACCTCAGGGTACCTATCCACCACACCGTCAGTAGACATCCGCTTTTCTTCCAAGATTGTCCTCGAACCCTTGAACTTTAGTCTATTGAGCGACCAGGGAGGAGGACCCTGCACAGGTGGAGCCTGTACCACTGTCTGAGTTGGGGCTGCAGCTATAGGAGGAGGAGTAGGGATCAAAGGCACCGGAATCCTAGACGGATCATTAAAAGATTTGGAGCGTAGCTCTGCTCTCCTAACATGTAATAATTGATCATCTTCCAGCTCAGAGATGGATGATGGATAACTCTCCTCAGAACCACCCTTATTGTTAGAGGGAGTGAGCTACGTGGCATCAACCCCCTCACTTTCGGAGCTCTCCTCTACTGGCGTAGGCTGAACTAGGCCCTTGCCCTTTCTCTTTCCTCTTTTTGGAGGAAGTTTTGTAGTCTGGGCCTGGGAAGCAGCAGTGATTAAAGTTTCAAAGACACTTCATCTAATTTTTAGTGTCAACATTAGTTAGTATATAACCTAACCAACTGAGTTGGGGTCAATCCCACAGAGAGTAGCTTTCTTTGAATTCAAATACCAAAGTATGACGATGACCTTTGCAGCTGAGCAACACACTCCTAAGAGTTTAACAATCAAATTTCAGGATGTTGTTACCAACCCACTTCAAATTATTAACAAGAAACAATCAGATAACTAGAAAACACTTGGGGGATTTACTAACCAACTGTCGAATTCAAACTTAATGGGTGTACATCATTACCGATAATGTTAATTCATCGCGGGTAGAATGGACTATAAGTAAGACAATGTTCTCTCAAACAATTGCCTTATTCCGTTGAGTTACTCTCGAACCTCAACATAATCCATAAGATGACCATCTCACGTTCTCATCAAATCCACTCTTTCAAGCTAGATACAAAGGCTAGTTCTTGGGTTTAAGTTTCTCAAGCTGAAACCGTCAAGACCCACTACTAAGGATGCCAAATTACTACGTTGTTTCTGTATTTCTCTCTTTAGCAAGCACAAAACTCTAAAATCTATCACACTAGATATGCAATAATAAAGTTAAACCACAGTAATATTTTTGACCCTCTTTAGATTAACACCAACAATCACTAATCGATAACACCCATTTAGTAAAATGCAACAATTGGTTACATTGTCAAACCTCCAAGGTTAGAGTTTTAGCCAATCATAGTGAAAAGATGAAATTCAATACCTGCCACATTTTCCATAGCTGGGTAAATGAAATTCGAAAGTTAAAATTAACTAAAATCTTCTCTATTACAAAATCCCAATGAAAAACCTTGCTTAAATCACTTGAAATCCACAATGGTAGTGTTTTTGCTCTCAATCTTTGGTTCCTTCCGTTTCTGAATGCTTTCTCTCTCTTGCAAAAATCAATTTATACAAGTCTGATGTTGAGGCTTTTTGGGACCAATCGGCGAGGAAAGTCGGGTTTCGCCGGCCGTTCAGCGACTCGCCGATCATCCTTCGTCTCACTTTTATTCTTCCTATCTTCTTAGTCCTGTCATTGTAATTTTAAGCGAGCCAGAATGGGATCGTCGTTTCATTCTGTGATTTGCCTTCTTGCCTTTTAACTCACCCATCAGCACTTATCTGGATCTCCATCAGAACTTTTAGCGACGAGGTCATCCTTTACCGATGTGCTCGGCAACACGTCGAATGGAACTGCTACTTGCCGAATTTACCCCCAATCCAATCTTAGAGTTCTGTAAATTTAGGCGATAGAGGAACAACTAGGCGATTCGCCGAGTGATCTCAGCGATCACCAGGCTTTCTTTTCTTCATTCTTTGAGCTCGCTTCGTTCCTTTTTGCACATTTGTGTCCTTTTCTTTTGTTCCTCAATCCATGTACCTAGAAATCAAGGGTTTACATCAGTTATTGGCACAAAATAAGCATTTGAGGACACTAAATCATTGTAAATAAAGCCCTAAATGTGTCCAAATCTCAGACTCAACAACACCCCAACTTAAACTTTTGCTTGTCCTCAAGTAAAACTCAAGTTTAGCAATTCAAAAAGGATGTCTCAAAACAGTGCTAACACAAGACTCAATCATGAATGCACACAACAAGACTTAACTTACTCATGCAAGGATCAATTGTGCACTCAAAAGATTCAAGTTTTGACTCACCATTATCAAAGATTCTCAAGTTCACAATACTTGCTTCAAATGCAAGTTCAAGCTCAACAAATGTACTAAAAATGTCCTCACACAAAGATGATTCCATATTCACACACAATTGTTCAACAATTTATAGCTCCGGAATCACATATAACTCTCACACTCACAAATATGAACACATGCGTGACTTCACCCATAGGCTTACCCTTATTTTCCAACCAACATTTGTTTCAGCTCACTCAAGATAAAAAAATGTCTTTTCAAGGCTACTAACGGAGCTGAGTGTAAAGGTATGGTCATTTAGGCTCGGTGGTTGCTATCCTTATGAAATGTGGTATGAACATCGTTATCTTTCCTTTTCTTCAACATTCTTGTTCATGCTCAAAATTCACCCCATTATGCACTTCTCATGGAATACCGGACACCCCATTTCTTTTGCAACTTTCACAACTTTATTCGTTCTTTTTCTTTTTCATTCTTCTTTTCTTTTTCTCTCTTTTTTTATATAGAGGGGTTCCATATTTTTCAAAATCATGGATCGAGGGGAACTTCTTCGTACTTCTTGATTTACCTTCTCTTTACACCACACCCCCAACTTAGGTTTTTTGGCCTAAGTTGGCTATTCAAACAAACCACACTTCATGAGGATTATGGGTTAATGGATAGAAAGAGGTTATAATATCATCAAGTTTCTTCCAAGAAAATGATAAGGCTCAAATGGGGTTCAAGCAGAGTTCACACGGTCACAAGGTAGGCCACAAAAGAGGTATAATGTCAAATTGTTTCACTCTTCAAAATTGTTGCCTAAAATCATTTCAAGAGCTTGCATCACTTAGTCAACTGGACCAACGGGGCAAATTCTAGGTGTCATCACACAAGGTTCAGGGTAAGCTCATCACACAAGGCATTGACACCAATTTCAAACAACACTACACACTTTCGCTAGTGTGCAATGTTCATTACAAGAGACTCATTCGATAATCGGCTAGTTACAACGAGATGCACAAAGTTCACACATTGGCTATGCAACTTCATCTGGTCTCATCGTAGCTGCACATTCATTTTTTGTTTAATTAAGAGCACTATTCAAGTCATCGGTATTGATCATAACCGATACTCAAATAAATAACTTTTTTCGAACGAGCAAGGGACTCACTAGGTTCACTGACCAAACACACACACCCCACCAAAAGCATTCCACATTGTCCTCAATGTGATTAGAGAACAAACAATACCAAAAATGACAAATAAAAATAAAATATTGATATGTAAGCATGCAAAGCAATGTGACAAGGAATCTTCACTAGGCTCCCATTTGGCGAGAAGTTGTAACAGTCGCCGAACTACTCGGTGATTCGCCCAATGATCAGGATATCGCTATTATTTCCAGTATGCACCATATTCAGGAAGGGGTGAAAGGGCGGAGTTGAAAGAGTTCGTCGAACCGGTCGGCGCTTTGTATAATAGACTTGCATCCTCATCGAATGATCCATTGGGTTAGGCCATTAGAGTTGGGGTAAAAAGGGCGGAGAAAATCGGGTCGCCCAATCACTTCTGCGAATCACTAAGTGATGAGGTTTCCCGCCTAATGTTCCAGTATCCCAACTTCATTTTCAAAGTCCAGAAGGCGGCCTAGTTTGGGTTCCCCGAACTGATCGACGATCCACTAATGGTGTCTTCACCTAGCACAATAGCTTGCACCTGCAAAATTAGCGTACATTATTTGAAAGACTAACACTTGGGTTGCCTCCCAGAAGCGCCTTATTTAACGTCGTGGCACGATGTGGAAATGCTCTCAAGCATCTTCCAGATACACCACTTCAATCAGAGAAATCTCTTGGCATTCGCGAAAATACAACTTCAAGCGTTACCCATTCACTTTGAATGCAGGTCCCTCTTTACCTTCGACTTCAATGGCACCATTTGTGAACACCCGTGTTACTCTGAATGGATCGGACCATTTGGATTTGAGCTTTCTCGGAAAAAACCTAAGTCAAGAATTATATTGCAACACCAAATCTCCTACTCTGAACTCCATCTTAAGGATTCTAGAATCATGCCACTTCTTCATCATTTCCTTGTAAAGAGCTGAACTTTCATAGGCCCTGAACCTGAATTCGTCCAACTCATTTAGCTGATCTACTCTCTCTTTGGAAGTCTTTGGCCAGTCCAGATTTAGAGCCTTCAATGCCCATAATGCTTTGTGTTCCAATGCAACCGGTAAATGGCAAGATTTTTTGAAGACTAGCTAATACGGTGACATACCAATTGGTGTTTTGTATGCAGTGTGATACGCCCATAGAGCATCATCAAGCTTTCGATACCAATCAATCCTATTTGCATTCACCGTCTTGGCTAGGATACTCTTGATCTCCCAATTTGACACTTCAACTTGGTCGCTCGTTTGGGGATGATATGGAGTTGCCACTTTGTGTTTAACTCCATTTTTGCTCAATGCGGATGTAAAATACATGTTGCAAAAATGGGATTCCCCATTACTAATAATATCCTGAGAAGTACCAAATCTAGCAAAGATGTAGCATTTCAGGAATTGAACAACACTTTTCCCTTCATTGTTTGGATGTGCAACAACCTCCACCCATTTAGAAACATAATATATTGCCACCAAAATATACTTATTACCAAACGAACTCACAAATGGGCCCATCAAATATATTCCCCAAACATCAAATAGCTCAACTTCTAAAATGGGCGTAAGAGG
>NW_006238938.1:3320798-3323560 GCF_000226075.1 Solanum tuberosum | reverse complement strand
TATGGTTCATCCCAAAAGTACTTCTTAACATCGAACAAGAACCTCTTTTGTTGGTAGAAGTTCAGTTCTTCCGGCATTAATCCACACACTACGAAATTAGCAAAATCAACATACCAAGGGGATTGTTGGAGAGTTACCATGAATACATGTTCATCGGGAAAGGCATCATTTATGTCGATATCCAGCTCGTCATTTTCCTTGCCCTCCAATCTTGATAAGAGGTCAGCCACCTGATTTTCATAACCTCTCCTATCTTTGACTTCACAGTCGAATTCTTGCAGCAGTAGCACTGATGAGTCCATAAAATTGGACTCATCTAGGGATTTATTTTGATAGGAATAGTGTCCTCAAATGCTTATTTTGTCTCAATATTTGATGAAACTCTTAAGTTTCAGGTATTTGAAGTTTTAGTGAAAGAATGAACACTTAGGCGAAAAAAGAAACAAAAAGGCTGAAAAGAACGAAGAAGCTGAAGCATGCGCATCGCCAAGCACGCTTGGCGATTCGCCGAAGGGACGCACTCCACCCTTTGTTCCAGTACGCGAAGCCTTTAAGGAGCAGGATCAAAATGGAGATGAAAGGAGCAGTCGGCCTTTCGCCGAATAATTCTGCGAAGCATTACTAGGTCGCCCAATGACACAAAGCACAACAATGCTGAAGGCTAGTGCAAGACGGTGACGAACTACACCAAAGGGTGAATCGCCGAGTTAATCGGCGATTCAGACTAACCTCACCGAAAAATCCGCCAGCACTATTTTCTGAAGTCTATAAATACTAAACATGTTATTAATTTTTAAGAGTCGAACATTTATTTTAATTTCTAGAATAGAATAGTACTTTTTGGGATATTTTCTCTCAAGTTTGGAGAGCGTTTTTTGGAGACTTGAAGAAAGAAGGATTTCATCTTTCCCAAGTTGGAAGTGGGTCTTCTCCATTCTTATTCCTTTGCTTAAATCAAGGTTTAATTCCTTATGCCCATTTGATTTTAGTATCATTTTAGGTGTATGTTTTTATTTCTTGATGTGTGCCTAAAAACCCCATTCTTGGGGGTGTGATTTAGTAAGTATGTGTTGATATTGTTGTTGGGTCTTGCTTGCTGATAGGATAGATGTATTTTAATGGTAATTTCACCTAGTTGGTTGGGGTTTTAATTTAATGGGTTTGTAATTTCAAATACAAAACCATCCATGTGTTTTCGGCTTGCCCGAGAGGGAGGTCGCGAAACCAAGACCGCTAGACTGATGGCCTAAGGAGTGTGCATTTATTATGTTTTAGATGGAGTTGAAGTTTCCTCCTTTGAATTATTCATTATTTTGATGTTTCACGCATGTTGGGGTGCTAGTTTTGAGTCTTTAATTCTGTAAGGTGTCTAGATCGTATCGAGGCTGAATGTTCCCAAGGGGAGATAATGTAACACTCCAGAAACTAGTAGGCTAAACTAGAGCTTGACGTTAGGGTTAGAGCCTTGAAACGTACCTCCCCGTACCTTAAAATAATTGTTTTTGTGTTAGAATGTCAAGGCTCAAACCCTAAGGACCAACCATGGGTCCTTGAGGAATGCACCAAAAATATGCCTGGGTAGTAACCCACGAGGGGCCACTCATGCCCCGTATACCTCCCCCCCAAGCCTCGTGGGTGAGGGGCCGTAGGTCGTGCCTGCAGAATCAGGCCTCAGACCCTGACCCACGCTTCACAAGATGACTGGAAACCGTTTTTGTGAGTTGGTTAAGGGGTACTTTGGTGTTTTCCATTTTTATTTAATACAAAGTGACGTTGTTTTATACTAAATTATATTAACTATATAATGATTTAAGACCCCCAAATCAAGTCATCTTCCTCATAATTCCAAAATTCCAAATCAAAACCAATTTTTCCCCCAAAACTCTCTCTCTAGAACTCCAAAGAAGAAGAAGAAGAAGAAGGAAGGTGAAGCTAGGGTTTGAAGGAGCAATATTTTCTACTCAATTTCCTTGGATTTCAAAGCTAAGGTATGGTAGTCCTTCATCCATGTATTGTTTTCATCCATAGAGTCCCTTCAAAACTCCAATTTCAAAGGTAGAAATTCCCCAAAAGCTAGGGTTTGACTCCAAGTCATGGATTCCTTTCAAAAAACGATTCTATTGGTTTAATTACTTTATATTATGATTAAATTGATGATTTATTATATTTTTATGGTGTAATCTCCCATAAATTCATGAAATCCCCATATTCCCAATTTATGACCTTGTGATGTGGGTGAATTGTAGAAAATATTCCCAATTTATGACCTTGTGATGTGGGTGAGTTGTAGAAAGAAGAGTATTATGAGATTATGCTTATAGTAATAGTAGTAATTGAATCATGCTAATATCCATGTCTAATGTAGTAATTGTAGATGTGTTGATTGAATGTGATCTATTGTCCTTGAAGGGCAAAGTAGGAGAATTATGCAGGATTATGAGGTTTATGGATATGCTTTTAGAACACTTTAAGAGTAAAGTGAATATTATTATGATCTAGTTGTTGTGTTGTTGGATGACTATCCTCATGTACGCACTTATGTATGAATATGATATAATGTGAAAGGTTTTCTCACAATATGATGATTCTAGGGTAGAAAGGTTATTCTCACTTATTGAATCTATGAGCTATAGTATGAATTATGTTGGATTGAGTGTCAATACATTTTTCCATGAATATGCACTTAAATCAAGACTTAATATGAAATCTATGGGAATTAATGGTTGCACCGAGTGGATATGAATATGAGATGGAAGCTTATA
>NW_006238938.1:3314431-3320688 GCF_000226075.1 Solanum tuberosum | reverse complement strand
TTCCTTCTACCTTAGTTGAGTCTGGGTTCCCAAAGTATGTATCTCATGAGATAGAAACCTTATACCTTAGTAGATTTCAGGTTTCTAGTAGCAATCTCATTATCCCATAACTATGTGCCCACATAGGTCTTTAGCTAGTGGATCCACATAAGCTAAGAGTATGGTTCTACCTTAGGCAAGTAGGACAACCCCTTTTCGGTGTGGGGTAAACACCGGATTCCATGGTAAGCTCACATGGTCTATGTCGGTTAAGGCTAATCTCCCTTTATGATACTATGAACAAGAATATGAAATATCAACTATAGTTACTCAAGAAGCTTTACTTAGTGTGGGTGGCATTATGGGATCTTATTCATGCATTGCATAAGTATGCTTTGAGGGTATTTATGGTATGTTCCTATTATGTTATGGTGATCTATGTAGTTGATTATGCTTATGACTTATTGCTTTTCCATTATCTTCAAAATGATGTTTTCAACTAATAAATGAAATGCATTCAACTTAAATGTCCCTTTTAACATGTTTTCATAATTTTGTGCATGACTACCATACTTAGTGCATTTTTGTACTAACCCATATTTTCCTACATTTTTTCCAATGTGGGGTCCGATTCTCAAGGTTGGTCCCCATTGTGGCTAGAGCTTGAATTTGTTCATTTCTCCTTGCTCGTGGTGAGTCCTCATGATTCGAGGATGGGATACTATCAGTGTAGTTTCATTCTTATATTTTCACTTTCGGATTATGTTGTTTTTGGACTTTGACCCTATTTTGACTCAATTATTGTAATAGATGGCTAATTGAGACAAGTTTTAGACTTCCGCTTTCCTTTATAAAGATTTTTGGACTTGAATGCATTTTTTACTCTTATTGTTCTAATCATTTATGTTATGATTATGCTAAGTGGCTTACATGGTGCCCTTTTGGGGTTCTATATGCCTTGTTACGTCTAGGGGGACCCTTGGGTCGCGACACCTATCATTGCGAAAACTCATAGTTTGAACAAAAAACATTATTCTTGCTTAGTTTTTGCAGCTTTTTTTGAGTAATTCTTAAATTGGGGTATTGGAATTGACGCTATAAAAATCATTGTAAAGATTTGGAGGTTAATACCCAGCTATGGAGAATGTAATCGATATTGATTTCTTACTTTTTATGATGTATAGATAAACTCCCTATTCTTGGGGGTGTAACCATGTGACTAATTGCCTAATTTAGTTTGTGGGTGTTAGGGATTATTGATTTTTATTGTTGTTTTGAAGTGGGTTTGATTTATAGCTAAGGTTCAATTTATGAATTGAAATATTGATTTCAACTCTAAGTTAGTGTTTTATGCTTACTTGAGAGAGAGGTGTAAAGTCAAGGTTATAATTTAACATTTGTAGTAATTGGCTTGTTATGGGTTCAGCTCGAGAGAGTGAATTCTAAGATCAATTATGCCTATGTAGCTCGAGAGAGTAGGTAGAGTGAGGTATTGGGTTGTTTATAGTGTTTAGCTTGTCGAGGTTCGAGAGAACTCGCTTGGATCGTAATAGTTATTTGAGAGAAAGCTATTGCATCTAAAGTCTAGCCTACCCACCAAGATTTAGCAACCTTTAGTAATTTACGATCACCCATTTAGCGAAATTGGAAATTATTCGGTCACACCCTCAAGTACCCCTTAATTACTTGATTTCTCCCATGTTGTTCATAATTGATTCAGCTGTTAGTTGACTTACCTATTCCCCCTTTTGACATTCGTGTCACCTTTTTACTTATCTAATTGAATTTGATAATTTCTATTCCTATAACCGAGTAGTTCACATTTATAACTTCATAACTGAATTCGAACTTGTACTGTCCCCTGTGGGTTCGACCCCAACTCATTTGTTGGGTTTTATACTAGATTATGATCTTCTACACCTAGTATTGGATGAGGTGTAGTTGAGTGTTAATCAAAAAGACCCAAATTTTGATGAGTCTGAGAATTTGACTCATTTAGGGTTTGTTTTGATATTTTATTTTACTCAAATGCCTAATTTATGCTCCGAACTGATCTTAAAATGTTGATTTGCAGCAATGAAAGCTAAGGAGCAGGGCAAGGACATTACCAGGCCAAAAGGAGCGAAAAAAGTTGAAGAACTTGAAGGAAGGCAATCCTGGTGATCGCCAAGACCACTCGGCGAGCCATCAACTGGCTCTTCAGCTTGCCTAAAGTTCCAGCATGCCAGCCCTGGGGACAAACCTACTTGGTGATGAAAATCGACAGTCGGCGTACCACCGAACGGCTCGGCGACATAGACCTTGATCGCCTAAAATCACAGAACCCTTAGGATAAAGAGCCAAGGCAAACCGATGATGGACAGGAGCAAAGAGCCCATCACGAACTTGGTTGATGATACACAACTTACATCGCCTAATAGTCCTGAAGGCCAAAATTTGGGAAACTATAAATTGAATTTTGAAATGCAGAAAAGGCATCTAGTTTTGTAGAATCTAAGCAAAGTACCATTGAGTTTTTTTGAGTTTTCCATCATAGAGCTTAAAGCTTTTGAGACTTGATTTTGAGGAATTGCTATTGGGTTTTTTAATTAAGTTGATTTGAAGCATTGTAGAGACATGGAAATCACTATCCAGTTCATGGCTAACATAATTAGTAATTGTTTCTCTGTTTTTATGATGTGTGGCTAAAACCCCAAATCTTGGGGTGTGATCATGTAATTATTGGCCTAATTAGCTTATGGGTATTATTCTTTATTGATTTAAATGCTTAATTGGAGTGGATTTAATCGATAGTTGTTTATTAAACTATAAATTGTAGTTGCAAATGCAATTCTAACTTAGTGTTGTGGCTTGCTTAAGAAAGAGGTTTTAGAACCAAGGTGTTCGATTAATGATTGTAGTTATTGGGTTGATGTGGGTTCAGCTTGAGAGGGTGAATCCTAAACTCGATTCTACCTATCTAGCTCGAGAGAGTAGATAAATTAAGGTTTTGGGTTGTTTATATTGTTAAGTTTGTCGAGGTTCGAGAGAACTCGCTTGAATCGTAATAGTTTTTTGAGAGAAAGCTATTGCATCTATAGTTTAGCCTACCTACTGAGATTTAGAAATTGTTAGTAAATTCCAATTACCCATATAGTGAAATTAGCCTATAATCGATCACAGCCCCAAGAATTTCTCTCTACTTATTGTTTCTCCTATTTTCGAAGTCGCTTTAATTGCTAATTGACAAACTAATCCCCCATCTGAAATTTGTGTCACCCTTTCAATTTATGTAAATGCTTTCGATAATTTCTATTCCTACAACCCATTAGAACGCATTTATAACTTCATAACTGAATTCAAACTTGTACCGCTCCGGTGGGTTCGACCTCAACTCAATTGTTGGGTTTTAGACTAGATTACGATTGCCTACACCTTGTATTGGACGAGGTGTAGTTGAGCGTTTATCAAAAAATGGTGCCGTTGTCGGGGAGTGGTGTTTAGAGTTCTATTATTGAAGTTTGAATTGTGATCTTTTTGTGTTGTAGTTGAATCAACGTACTTTGTTTTCTGTTTGTGTTGGTTGTGGTTGAACAGAGGACGAGATGAGTGTGAACGGAAGTAACGGTAGCCAACTGGGCAACCAAGATGACATCGAAAATATGAATGATGTTAATGACGTGATTCAATTCGGTAGTGTTGGTGCTATACGTCTACCTCCTGTTGAGGAGAATGTTGTCTTCCAAGTGACTAGCACGATGTTGCAACTCTTACAAATGAAAGGATTATATGAAGGGCTAGCTCATGAGGATCCCCATGAGAATATTTGGAATTTGGTAGACGTATGTGGTCCGTTATCATTCAAGAACATCTCTCAAGAATCAGTTCGTCTCCGGTTGTTCCCTTTTTCTTTGATGGGGAAGCTACCAAGTTGTAAGTTGATCAACCGAGGAACACCATTACTACTTAGGATGAACTCACTATGGCATTCTTTGTAAGGTTCTTTCCTCCTTCAAGGATGATGACATTAAGAGATAGTATCCCGAGCTTCAAACGTTTGGAAGGTGAACTAATCCACGAGACGTGGCTAAAATTTCAGAAGTTGTTACTTTAGTGTCCAACTCATGGACTTCCAAACAACATGTTATTACAATACTTCTATAGGAGTCTTCACTCAGTGAACAAAGGTGTTGCGGATCAACTTATTTCGGGGGGTATAATGCAACAGCCTTTCGAAATAACATCTAATCTCCTCGATGGGATAACCAAAATTAACAAAGCATGGTACACTCGAGAGGACCAGGTGTCTCCTCTAACCTTTAGGATGACAAAAGAGCAGATCGAGAAGGACAATGAGCGAGACCAAAATATGGAAAAAATGATGACCCAGCTAGAATTTTGTAAAAAAAATGTGATGGATAATGGGTTGAAAAGTGTAAATGTTATTGGTGCTGGTGGAGCAAATCCTGAGGAGGAACACTTTGAGGCTCTATATAATGAGGAAGTGAATTTTCTTGCAAATCAAGGAGGTGGTTTCCGTCTGAGCTATCCAATGTCGGGTGGGAATCCAGGTTGGAATAGAGAAAGGGATGATGGATGGAGAGACCGTGACAGAGAATGGTGTGATCATAGGACTAATTAGAAGGAACAAGATGGTGACAGAGAATGGGGTGATCATAGGACTAATTAGAAGGAACAGGATGGTGAAAAGGAATGATATGTTCCACCCCATGAACATGAAAAGCCAAAGGAGCAAAGGGCTGACCGGAGAACTTTCGCACGGAAGATATGCTTGCACTCAAGTGGAAGGGTCAGACAAGGTTTTGAAAGAAAAAAAGAGGACGTATCCACACTCA
Source organism: Solanum tuberosum (assembly GCF_000226075.1). Taxonomy (NCBI): domain Eukaryota; kingdom Viridiplantae; phylum Streptophyta; class Magnoliopsida; order Solanales; family Solanaceae; genus Solanum; species Solanum tuberosum. Next base: position 3,315,874 of record NW_006238938.1, on the reverse strand, counting down.
ATCAAACGGTCACCTATCACTCAGTGTCCATCAAGCAATTGGAAACGAAAATGGGTCAAATCTCATCTCATTTGAACCCAAGGCAAAAAGGGGGTCTACCAAGTGATACATTGGTTAACCCAAAAATTGAACCTTGAAAAGCGTATCCACGTCGTGACACGACGTTAAATAAGGCACTTCTTTGGAGGCAACCCAAGCTTTAATGCTTTTACTCTTATTGTTTGAATAACGGGTGTTGAATGTGCAGGTTGAAAAGTTGAAATTTTGGGAAAATGGCTGCTAGGCGAGCCAAAGATCCAGTCAACGACTCGCCGAACAGGTTGGCGAGCCTGACTTGGATTGTCGTTGGAACCACCTAGCTTGCTAAAGGTTTTGTAAAACTCGGCGGGCTAAAATCTCACTCGGTGCATCATTGATTGGATTGGCGATGTAAGTCGTGGTCGTCAACTGGCGCGCGAACTGAAGAATTTTAAAAGGCCGAACTATTTTAAATTCAAAATCTCTTCATTTTCACACTTTTCAACTTACGTACTCTCACAACCGATTATATTTTTGTTCTCGTACTACCATTTTTACTTTTATTTGGGATCATTTGCTTGGGATGGACTTTTGGATTTTGTTGCTAGCCTAGCTTTACGAATTTTTGGCAATCTAAGGTTGGTTTCTTGAACCCCGCTCTATAATTGGTTAAAATCAAATGCATGCTCATTTTGTTGTTGTTATCTGTGTTTAGTTTTTTTTATTATCATGTATATGGTTGTTTGTTTTCCCGTATTTAATTGAAATCATGATTATTTGGCCTTAAATATTAAATTCATGTGTCGTTTATTGTTAAAATTGTAGGGTTGTGTTTAAAATGTTGTGGGTCTAGCGGGGTGAAGTCTGAGTAACCCCGAATTGTGCTAATTGTCAAATTTTGCCCAATGATAGAGCAGTTGACGTCATTATTAAGGGCAAACGATGACGATTGGCCAATTTTAGCCAAATTAGGGGTTCGGCGGTTCGCCTAAGTCATCCTTGATTGCCTTTATTTCTCTATTTTAATGGTTTAAGTTCTATAACTTTCGGTGATATGCCTGAGCTCTTCGAGTGAACTCGGTGACTCGCTGAATGTCCCCTCTGATCGCGCTTCTACGCCTCTAAATTCCAAAATTGTTCTTTAACTTTCGGCGAACCACTTCTAGTTTGCCGAAAGGTGTCGGCGATCCACCAAATGGACCTAGGTATCGTCGACCTGTGCTTATTTTGGAATATTTTTGTGCGGAAACTTTCGGCAAGCCCGTCTTGGCTCGTCAAAGGTGTTCGGTGACTCGCCAACCGGTTCAGCGAGACTTTCTGCAACTCATATCCTGTGATTTTTTTATATATTTTCTCAACTACATATAACGCTTTAAACATTATTCAACAGGTATGACTAGACCAAGAGTGGCTGGTACAAATCAA
>NW_006238938.1:3305568-3314278 GCF_000226075.1 Solanum tuberosum | reverse complement strand
GGTACAAATCAACCGCCCCTGAAGAGGGCTCGAGGAATAGTTATAGACGAGAAAGTTGTTGCTTCCTAGGCCCCGGCTACAAAACTTCCTCTAAAAAGAGGAAAGGCAAAAACAAGGGCCAAGTTCCGCCTACGCCAGCGGAGGAGAGCTCTGACACTGAGGGGTTTATGCCACGTACCTCACTCCCTTTAACAACGAAGGTGGTTCTAAGGATAGTTCTTCGGCCTCCATCTCCGAGCTAGAAGATGATCAGTTATTACAGGGTTGGAGAGTGGAGTTACGCTCCAAGTCTTTAAATGATCCATCTAGGGTTTCCAGTGCCTCTGAAGCATACTCATCTTCTTCCAGTTGCAGCCCCAGCTCAGACAGTGGTACAGGCTCCATCTGTGCAGGATCCTCCTCCCCGATCCTTCAACATACTAAAGGCCGAGGGTTCGAGGACCATCTTGGAAGAAAAGCGGTTGTGTCGGTGGGACTGTGTTCTGAGAGATGAGAAGATGGATGTCGAGGTGACCCCTACCTCTTCTACTAACATCCAACGCATTAAGGCCGAGTACATGTGGGATGAGGTCGATAGGAGGAGGACTGCACCGGCGGATGCGTCCCCGGTAGTTGACGTTGATATGTTGCCGACTAAGGCAATCATGCCTCCTAAGGCCGATGGGAGTAGAGGTACCTCTGGCTCTTCTATTTCTGATATTCCCAATTCCTTTGTTGCACCCCTAACTCTACTTATGTTGCTGCTACTACTGCCTCCCGACCCTCTATCACCCAGGCCATGCTTTACAAGATGGGTCATCTGGCCTAATCTACTAATGTGCGTGCCTTCTGGATAGTGGTCGTTGTGCCTGGGCTTATAGAACAGTCGATTGCTTCTACCTTGGCCCCAATCCAGGCTGGGATGAGGGAGCTAGAGAGCTAATTGAGGGACACAAGTTGGCATAGGATGCCCTTACGGTGAGGGTGGAAGAGTGTGAGCAAAGACAAGGTATTGTCGATGTTGTGACGATCTTGAAGGCCGATAATGTTGGGTTGCGTAGAGATGTGGACAAGCTGAAGTCCACTGAATCATGGATGTTATTTGGGACGTTTGAGATTCCTGACATTCCAGGCACTGATAATGCTAGGGCCGATGATGTAGATGCCGAGTTCGAGGCTGAGACAGATGAGGAGCATCTGGGTGTTAGAGATGAGGTTGTTTATGATGACTTGGCAGACCTGAAGGGTGCCATGATTGACACAATTGTGCAGGCCACTTTGCAGGACACTTCTTTGGTGGGCTCCAGTGGAGCCAAGGTTGCTAATGAGTCGGGCATTGATTCCCAGACAGAGGGAGTGATTGATATGCAGACTTCACCCAGGCCTAGCCTGGAAGGATAACTCTTTTGCCTCTTATTCAGTTATTTTTTACAGTTTATTATTGTTTCTTTGCATTTAAGGACAACTGTCATTTTTGTTTGGCGGGGCCTCTATTGGGTTGTTTTTGTGGATATTGTTGTTTTTGGGTTTTTGAATGTTGGTTTTGTGAATGTTGGATCTGGTTTTATGTTCATATATATATCTTTGTTTTTTTATCCATATTGGTCCATTGTTTTTAATGTGCAAATGGTTTTGAACCAATTTTTTTAAAAAAATTCCACCTCTTGATGTGTGTGAAAGTGGATGTTCTTTTGCATTTTCGAGTGTCGATTGTGGTCAGTACCGATGACTTAACTAGTGCTCTCAATTGAATGATATGAATGTGCAGCTACGATGAGGCAAATTGAGTTACATAGGTCATATGTGAACTCCTAGCATCTCATCGTGACTAGCAGGTTGTTGATTCAATCTCTTGTTATGATGATTGCACGCTAGCTAGAAAGTGTGGTGTCTTGTTTGATAATTGAATTGAATTCCATGAGTGGTGAGGTTGTTTTGAATATTGTGTTTGATGTCACCTAGAACTTGCCCCGTTAGTCCAATTGGTTGATTGAAGCAAGCAAGTGAAATGATCTTAGGATAAATTTGCGAAGAGTGAACCTAATTTGATAATATACCTCTTTTTGGCTACCTTGTGAGAAGTGTGAATCTTGTTTGGCACCCTTTGAGCCTATCCTTTTCCTTGGAAGAAACTTGAACAACTTTGACCTTTTTGTCCCATCACATATAATCTTCATGAAGTATTGGTTAATTGAATAGCCAACTTAGTCCAAAAGCCTAAGTTGGGGCTGTCGTGAAAAAGAAGGAAAGTCATGAAGTGAAAAAATCCCCCTTTGAAGCAATGTTTTGAAAAAGATGGAACCCCTCCATGTAAAAAAGAAGGAGAGAGAAAGAAAAGAAAAAGGTGAAATTGGAATAAGACTGAAAAAGAAAAAGAGAAAAGTTTGTGAAATAAAGTGTGTGAAAGGAGTAAAAGAAATGGGGTATCAAATAAATTTTGCTTAAATGAATAAGAGGGTGGATTCTGAACATGTTAGAATGTGAAACAGAAGGAGAAGTACTGATTTCCAGGCCATACTTCATGAAGGTAGAACCAACTAACCAAAAATGATCAAACAGTTACACTCAGCCCTATTGCAAGCCTTGAAAAGACCTTTGTGATCTTGAGTGAGTTGAAAAGAATGTTGATTGGAAAATAAGGGCAAGTCTATGGGTAAAATCATGCATGTGTTCATCTTCGTGAGCATGAGAGTTGTATTTGATTCTGAAACTATAATTTTTTGATGAATTTTGTGTGAGCATGGAATCATCCTTGTTGTGAGGGCATTTTAATACTTAAGTTGAGCTTGAACTTTCATTTGAAGCAAGCATTGTGAGCTTGAGTATATTTGATAATGGTAAGTCACAATTTAAAACTTAGAGTGCACAATTAGGCATTGTATGTGTAGTTTGAACCTCTTGTGTGCATTTGTATTGAGTCTTGAGTAGCACTATTCGTAGACATCCTTGTTGAACTTATTGATCAGAGTTTTACTTGAGGACAAGCAAAACTTTAAGTTGGGGTAGTTGATGAGTCTAAGATTTCAACTCATTTAGGGCTTTGTTTTGATAGTTTATTTTCCTCAAATGCCTAATTTATGCTCCGAACTGATGTTATAATGTTTATTTGTAGCAATAAAAGCTAAGGAGCAATGCAAAGACATTACTGGACAAAAATGAGCGAAAAAAACTAAAGAACTTGAAGAAAGACAAAATTGGTGATCGCCAAGACGACTTGGCGAGCCGCCAAGTGGCTATTTAGCTCGCCTAAAGTTCTAGCATGCCAGCCCTGGGACAAACCTACTTGGCGATGGAAATGGACAGTCGGCGGACCGCCGAACGGCTCAGAGACATCGACCTTGATCGCCTAAAATCACAGAACCCTGAGGATAAAGAGCCAAGGAAAACCGGCAATGGACTAGAGCAAAGGGGGCGTCGCCAACTTGGTTGGCGATGTATGACTTACTTCGCCTAATGGTCCCGAAGGCCAAAATTTGGGAAACTATAAATTGAATTTTGAAAAGCAGAAAAGGCATCAAGTTTTGTAGAATCTAAGGTGACTCCCATTGAGTTTTTCTGAGTTTTCCATTGTAGAACTTAAAGCTTTTGAGACTTGATTTTGAGGAATTGCAATTGGATTTTTGAATTAAGTTGATTTGAAGTATTGTAGAGACTTGGAAATCATTACCCAGTTCATGGCTAACATAATTGGTAATTAGTTCTCACTTTTTATGATGTGTGGCTAAAACACCAATTCTTGGGGTGCAATCATGTGATTATTGGCTTAATTAGCTGATGCGTATTGTTGTTTACTAATTTAAATGCTTAATTGAAGTGGGTTTAATCGATTATTGTGTATTAATCTATGAATTGTAGTTGCAAATGCAATTCTAACTTAGTGTTTTCGGCTTGCTTGAGAAAGAGGTTTTAGAACCAAGGTGTTCGATTCATGATTGTAGTTATTGGGTTGAAGTGGATTCAGCTCGAGAGAGTGAATCCTAAACTCGATTCTACCTATCTAGCTCGAGAGAGTAGATAAATCCCCCCATCTGACATTTGTGTCACCCTTTCGATTTATCTACTCTCTTGAGCTAGATAAGTAGAATTGAGTTTAAGATTCACTCTCTGGAGCTGAAACCACATCAATCCAATAACTACAATATTAATCGAACACCTTGATTCTAAAACCTCTTTCTCAAACAAGCCCAAAACACTAAGTTAAAATTTCATTTGCAACTACAATTCATAGATTAATACACAGCTATCGATTAAACCCACTTCAATTAAGCATTTAAATCAATAAACAACAATGCCCATATGTTAATTTAGCCAATAATCACATGATCACACCCCAAGAATTAGGCTTTTAGCCACACATCATAAAAAGAGAGAAACAATTACCAATTATGTTAGCCATGAACTGGGTAATTATTTCCAAGTCTCTACAATGCTTCAAATCAACTTAATTCAAAAACCCATTTGAAATTCCTCAAAATCAAGTCTCAAAAGCTTTAAGTTCTACAATGGAAAACTCAAAAAAATTTGATGGGACTCGACTTAGATTCTACAAAACTGGATGCCTTTTCTGCTTTTCAAAATTCAATTTATAGTTTCCCAAATTTTGACTTCAGGACCATTAGGTGGAGTAAGTCGTGCATCACCAACCAAGTCAGCGACGCGCCCTTTACTCCTATCCATCGCCGGTTTGCCTTGGCTCTTTATCCTCAGGGTTCTGTGATTTTAGGCGATCAAGGTCGATGTCGCCAAGCTGTTCGGCGGTCCACCGACTGTCCATTTCCATCGCCAAGTAGGCTTGTCCCCAGGGCTGGCATGCTGGAACTTTAGGCGATCTAAAGATCCACTTAGTGGCTCGCCGAGTGGTCTTGGCAATCACCAGGATTGCCTTCCTTCAACTTCTTCAGCTTTTTCGCTCCTTTTTGCGCGGTAATGTTCTTGTCTTGCTCCTTAGCTTTCATTGCAACAAATCAACATTTTAACATCAGTTCGAAGCTTAAATTAGGCATTTGAGGACAATAAACTATCAAAACAAATCCCTAAATTAGTCGAAAGCTCAAACTCATCAGGCTGTTTTTCAAGTGTTGGCTCAAGTCGTGATAGCCCAAGCCAATAGGGAGGTTGTTGTTCCCGGAAGTTCAAATGTAAATTCAGTGGCTTCAAGAGTGAGGGACTTATCAAGGATGAATCCTCCAGAATTTCATGGTTCCAAAGTTGAGGAAGATCCTTAAGAGTTTATCGATGAGGTCTATAAGGTTTTGATGATCATGGGAGTTACGCCGATGGAAAAGGCGGAGCTGGCCGCTTACCAATTGAAAGGTGTGGCTCAAATATAGTATAATCAATGGAAGGAAGGAAGCCAGAAAATTCGGGTCCTCTTGATTGGGAGAAGTTTAAGGCCGTGTTTCTCTATAAGTTCTTTCCTCTTGAGATGATGGAAGCCAAGATGCTTGAGTTTATTAACCTTTGACAAGGAAGTATGGGTGTAAGGGAATATGCTCTAAAGTTCACTCAATTGTCTAAGCATGCTCCAACGATGGTTGCCAATTCAAGAGCCAAGATGAGTAAGTTTGTTTCGACTGTGTCCGAAATGATGGTTAAGGAGTGCTGAACCGCAATACTCATTCATGATATGGACATTTCTCATATTATGTTACATGCACAAAAAATTGAGGAGGAGAAACTCAAGGAAAAGTCTAGGGAGGCAAAAAGGGCTAAGACCGGTGATGGTAATTTCTTTAACACAAGGTCTGATGGAAAAGTTCGTCCGAGATTCCGACAAAGGTTTTCCAGTCAAGGTTTCTCCAATGCTCCTCCAAAGTTCAACCAAGATAGGGTGTCTAACCCTAAACCTCAAGGAGGTAATAGTAGTGGATCTTCATTACCTAGGTCTAATTGCACTAAGTGTGGTAAGCATAATGGTAAGTTCTTAGTCGGCATGAATGGTTGCTTCGATTGTGGTAAAAGTGGTCACAAAATGAGGGATTGTCCAACGCTTACGTCTAAGGGAAGAGAGGGCAAGAAAACTACTCTTAGTGGTTCGAGTTCCAATGCTCCTAAGCAAAAACACTTTTATGCTCTTCAGACTAGAGGTGAACAACAGAGTTCTCCGGATGTGGTTACCGGTATGTTGAAAGTTTTCCAATTTGATGTATATGCTTTACTTGATCCTAGTGCTACCTTATCTTTAATTACTCCATATGCAGCTATGAGGTTTGATGTTCTTTCGGATGTGTTGTTAGAACCCTTTTTTGTCTCTACTCTAATTGGTGGTTCTATTGTGGCTAAGAGGGTCTATTGGAAGTGTCCCGTCTCCTTGTCCCATAGAGGTACTCTTGTTGACTTAGTAGAGCTTGATATGTTAGACTTTGATGTTATCTAGGGTATGGACTGGTTGTACTCATACTATTCTTCTATTGATTGTAGAACTCGTGTAGTCAAGTTTCAGTTCCTGAATGAGCCTATCTTAGAGTGGAAGAGGGAAATTATATGGCTAAGGGTCAGTATGTTTCTTATCTTAAAGGTAGAAAGATGATTTCTAAGGGTTTCTTTCACCACTTAGTAAGAGTGAAGGATGTAGATTCTGAAACCCCTTCTCTTGAGTCGGTCCATGTTGTCAATGAGTTTCCAAACGTGTTCCCATAAGATCTACCCAGTATTCCTCCCGAGCGGGAAAGAGACTTCGGTATTGGTTTTCTCCATGATACACAACGTAATTCTATTCCTCCTTATCGTATGGCTCCAGGAGAACTTAAGGAGTTGCAAGATTTGTTGGATAAGGGTTTCAACCGACCGAGTATATCTCCATAGGGTGCTCCAGTTTTGTTTGTTAGAAAGAAAGATGGTTCTTTTAGTATGTGCATTGATTATCGACAGTTGAACAAGGTTACCATTAAGAACAAGTATCCTCTCCCAAGGATAGATGATTTATTTGATCAACTTCAAGGAGCAAGTTATTTCTCTAAGATTGATCTCCGATCGGGTTATCACCAATTAAGGGTGAAAGATGATGACATTCTGAAGATGTCTTTTTGAACTCGGTATGGTCATTATGAGTTTTTGGTAATGTCGTTTGGGTTGACTAATGCTCCGGCGGCGTTTATGAATTTGATGAATAGGGTGTTTAGAAAATACCTTGACATGTTTGTGATTGTGTTCATTGATGATATTTTGATCTACTTAAGGAGCGAGGATGAGCATATTGATCATTTGAGGATCGCATTGCAAATTCTTAAGGACCAACAACTTTTTGCAAAGTTTAGAAAATGTGAATTTTGGTTAAGATCTATAGCTTTCCTTGGTCATATTGTTTCTAGTAAGGGTATTGAGGTAGAACCTAAGAAGACGGATGCGGTCAAGAGTTGGCCTAAACCTCTAACTCCTTCAGACATTAGAAGTTTTTGGGTTTGGCCGGTTAGTATAGAAGGTTTGTTGAGGGATTCTCTTCAATTGACTCTCTTTTGGAGGCTTTAACTCAAAAGAAGGCTAAGTTCATATGGTATGAAGCTTATGAGAAGAGTTTCCAAGAGTTTAAAGATAGACTTACTTCCGCTCCGGTGTTGACATTACCGGAAGGAACGAATGGTTTTGTTGTTTATTGTGATGCCTCGAGAATTGGGCTATGGTGTATGCTAACTCAAAATGGGAAAGTTATTGCATATGTGATGAGTCCACAAATTGGACTCATTTAGGGCTTTATTTTAATAGAAATAGTGTCCTCAAATGCTTATTTAGTCTAAATATCTGATGAAAACACTTAAATTTTATTTGAAGTTTTAGTGGAAGCATGGACACTTAGGCGCAAAAAGGAACACGAAGGCTGAAAAGAACAAAGAAGCTAAAGCCTGAGAATCACCAAGCATGCTTGGCGATTCGCCGAAGGGAAGCACTCCGCCCTTTGTTCCAGTACGCGAAGCCCTGAAGGAGAAGGATCAAAAAGGCGATGAAAGGAGCATTCGGCGTTTCACCGATCAGTTTCGCGAAGCAAAAGTATTTCCCCCAATGATCCAAAATGCACAGATGTTGAAGGCAAAGCACAAACGGCGATGAGCTAGAAGAAGGGCGAATCGCCGAGTCATTCGGCATTCGCAACTAACCTCGCTGAGCAATCCGCCAGCACTATTTTCTGAAGTCTATAAATACTAAACTTTTTACTAATTTTTGTGTGGAACATTATTGTAATTTTGAGACTTAGAATATTAGCTTGTGCATTTTTCTCTCAGGTTTGGAAAGGGTTTTGGGAAAACTTGAAGAAATAAGGAGTTCATCTTCCTCAAATCGAAAGTGGGTCTTCTCTATTCTTCTTCCTTTGCTTATATCAAGGTTTAATTTCCTATACCCATTTGGTTTTAACATCATTTTAGGTATAATTTCTTATTTCTTGATGTGTGGCTAAAATCCCCCATTCTTGGGGTGTGATTTAGCGAATATGTGTTGATATTATTGTTGGATTTTTCTTACTGATAGGTTAGATGTATTTTAATGGTAATTTCACCTAGTGGTTGCGGTTTATTAATGGTTGTAGTTGTAATACAAAACCACCCATGTGTTTTTGGCTTGCTCGAGAGAGAGGTCGCGAAACCAATACCGCTAGACTGATGGCCTAAGGAGTGGGTCGACATGAGGTTCAGCCCGAGAGGGTGAGCCCTAGTCCCCATATCCTAACAATCAGCTCGAGAAAGTAAGTAGGGTAAGGCGTACGCTGGCCTTCATGCGGCAACTGGGTGTCCGAGAGGAA
>NW_006238938.1:3285122-3305523 GCF_000226075.1 Solanum tuberosum | reverse complement strand
GAACTTATTTCCATCTAAAGCTTAGCCGAGTCACTATTATCTTGCAAATTTCCTATCGAAAGCATGTACCCAACGATTTATCTCAACTTGTATTGCGGTCACACCCCAAGAACTTCTCCCCATACTTGAATTCTCTTCTTTTTTTTATTGTTTTAGCTGTACTTGTGACAAACCCCCATTGATATTTGACACTTTGGTGTCACCCACTTGAATTTACTTTTTTTATTCGATAATTTCTCAAACTACAACTAACTAGAACAAAATTCTAGCCTAACTACTATTTTCACTACCACTCCCTTGGGACACGACCCCAACCCTTGGTTGGGTTACTATATTATCGACGATCGTAGACACTCGAACCGTAGATTAGTGTCGTTGGTCACTATAAGCATCAATATGCCTCAGGGGAACTTAAAATCCATGAGAAAAATTATCCCACTCACGACCTCGAGTTAGCGGCGGTCTTTTTCGCCTTAAATATTTGAAGACACTATTTGTATGGAGAACATGTTGATGTTTTTACCAACCAAAGAGTTTGCAATACGTGTTTAATAAAAAATATTTGAATCTTCGCCAAAGAAGGTGGCTTGAGTTATTGAAAGATTATGACATGAGTGTCCTTTATCCCCCAGTAAAGCTAATGTGGTAGCAGATGCTCTTAGTCGATTATCTATGGGTAGTGTTGCTCATATTAAAGAGGAAAAGAAAGAGTTGGTTTGAGATGTTCATAGATTGGCTAGATTAGGTGTTAAACTAGTGGACTCCGGCAAAGGTGGTGTTATGGTTCACAATGGTTCCGTATCACCTTTTGTGGAGGATGTGAAAGCCAAGCAAGGTCTTGATCCAATTTTGGTAGAATTGAAAGAGGCGGTGGTTAAGAAATCCACTGGGGCTTCCTCTCTGGGGGAGATGGTGTACTTAGACACCAAGGTCGTGTATGTGTTCCAAATATCGATGACTTGAGGGAACAAATTTTGACAGAATCACATACTTTGCGGTATTCTATTCACCCCAGAGCCATCAAGATGTACCGTGATTTGCGGAAAGTCTATTGGTGGAATGGAATGAAGAAAGATATTGCGGAATTTGTGGCTAAGTGTCTGAATTGCCAACAAGTGAAGGTTGAGCATCAGAAATCGGGAGGCTTGTCCCAAGACATTAGCATTCCTACTTGGAAGTGGGAAGACTTGAATATGGACTTTATTGTTGGTTTGCATCACACCCGGCGACAACATGACTCTTTTTGGGTGATAGTAGATCGGATGATGAAATCGGCTCATTTCCATCCCATCAAGGTTTCCTATTCGGCGGAGGACTATGCCTAGTTATACTTGATAGAAATGGTAAGGTTGCATGGAGTGCCCTAGTCCATTATTTCTTATCGTGGTACCAAATTCACTTCTCAGTTTTGGAAGTCATTCCAAAAAGGGCTTGGTACTAAGGTTAAGCTTAGCACGACCTTTCATCCCCAAACCGACGGGAAAGCAGAGCGTACGATCCAAACTTTGGAAGATATGTTAAGGGTTTGTGTGATCGATTTAAGGGAAATTGGGATGACCATTTGCCATTGATTGAGTTTCCTTACAATAACAGTAATCACTCAAGTATCGATATGGCTCCATTTGAGGCCTTATATGGTAGGAGGTGTAGATCTCATATAGGATGCTTTGAGATGGGTGAGGTCACCCTAATTGGTCATGTATTGGTACAGGAGGCTATGGAGAAAGTTCGGCTTATAAGGGAAAAGTTGAAAATGGCTCAAAGTTGGCAAAAGTTCTATGCCGGTGTGAGAAGAAGGAATCTAGAATTTGAGGCTAATGATTGGGTTTATTTGAAAATCTCACCCATGAAGGGTGTGATGAGGTTTGGTAAGAAGGGGAAGCTTAGTCCCCAGTATGTAAGCCCATATCAGGTTTTGAGACGTGTTGGTAGGGTTGCTTATGAAATAGATTTTCCAAATGAGTTGGCCATAGTGCATCATGTATTCCATGTCACTATGCTTAAAAAGTGTGTTAGAGATCCGACATCCGTAGTTTCCCTAGAGGGGTTGGGGTTTGATAAGAGTCTTTCGTATGAGGAAGTTCCGATTGAGATTGTGGACCGGCAAGTTAAGAGGTTGAGAAACAAGGAAATAGCTTCCGTGAAGGTTTTGTGGAGGAATCAATTAGTTGAGGGTGCTACTTGGGAGGCCGAGGCCGATATAATGTCCCGATATCCTCATCTTTTTCCTTCTACTCCTATTCTAGCTTAAGGTAATGAGTTCCTCTTGGTTTGTCCTTATTTTGGGAGTCATGTGTTCTTATTATGTGATGCATGTTCATGAAAACTTGTGTTTTGAAAGAAAATGAGTTTACATGCTTGATTTTCCTCATGTTGTTGTGCATTGAGTATGAGTTGCCTATAGACTTCATGAGATGCATTGATGAACATGCTTTAGATATGTTTTTTAGAGTGAATTGCATATGAGCTCCATGAGTTTGTGTTGAGAATGCTTTTAGCTTGGAGAAGGTAGTTCATCCTTCAAAATGAGTAATGTTGAAATTTCATGCATATTGGGTTGCTAGATGTAGTTCCTACTTCCTGATGATGCATTTGAGTATGTTGAGCTTGGAGTTGATGTTTCCTCCTTATTTATGAGCATTGCATGCATAATGGGATGATAGAGTTAGTTCACCCCTCTTATGATGTTTTTAGAACGTCCTAGGTTGGAGTCGATAGTTCCTCCTTGGTTGTATACATTGCATTGTAGGTTGGGTTGTTAGTTCCTCTCCTATTCTTTTAGAACCAGTCTAAATCTCATTCGAGAACTAATGGTCCCAAGGGGGGGATATTGTACCACCCCGTAGGCAAAAGACCAAAATAGAAGTTTTTCCAGATGATGTAGGTGCCAAACCATGACCTACCACTCACGGCCCGTGGAATGGACCACGGACCGTAGGTTTGGTTTGTGGAAGGCCTGCCTGCAGCTGGTCTGAGCGTCCAGAACCACGGCCTGACCAACGGACCATTGGTTAGAACATGGTCTGTGGTTGGAGGTCAGTGGTTCGAAGCCCCAAAGTCAGATTCTCTGACCACCAATGGCGTCCTGACCATAGTCCATCGGTGGTGGGTTGTCAGTGGCAACAGTCAGTTATTTTTTAGGGGTAGTTGGGTATTTTCCTAATTAATTAATTCCTATACTATGTCAGTTTGCCTATATTTAGAACCCCCTATGTAAGCTTTTTAAACCCCCAAATTAACCCATTTACTTCATTCTTCCAAATTCCCGAAAGAAAATCAACTCCTCTCCAAATATTCTCTCTCTAGAAACCTGAAGAAGAAGAAGAAGGATTCATCTAGGGTTTCAAGCTAAGGTCCCAATTCCTCCATTGAAGGCTAGAATTTGAAATCAAGGTATGATAGTTTTCATCCATGGAGTAGCTAAATTCCTCAATATCAAAGATTAAAATTCCCCAATTAAGTTAGGGTTTTCTTCAATTATCATGAGTTCTCTTTATTGTTGATTTAAATGATTGAATTATGATCTCTTATGCATGAATTCATGAATTACAATGATTTTATGATTATTTCCCTCATGAACCCATGTAATCCCTATGTTTTAAAATTGTGAATCATATGATGTGGGATTTTGATCTTCAAGAAAGTGTTTTATAAAACTAAGCATGTATTGCAAGCTTTACATGTATTTATGATGAAATCCATATCTAACCCATGTTTTTTAAGAGTTTATGATTGAAAGTGGGTTTTGACTTCAAGAGATAAATTATGGACTTATGTATTGTTTTATGAAATCTATGCAAATGTTTTAAGGGTTCTTTGAGAGTAAAGTACCAATTATGATGTTGTGTTGTGAAAGGATATTCTCACTAAAACACATACTAGCATGATGTGGAAGGTTTTCTCACATAAAAAAGATTCTTAGGTTGAAAGGCTTTCTCACATAATTGAATCAAAGACAAGGAGCTATCTTAATGAAACTAGCTTAAATTGGTTGTCCAAGGGAACCTTTTCATGAGTAATGAAGTCAAGTAAGGAATGACTATTCCTTGGGAATTTATGCTTAGCACTGAGTGGATATTGATAGTGAGATGGAAGCTCTCCCGTTGTAGAGGCCGGATTTACAAAGTAATCTCATGAGATGGAAGCTCCCCCGTTAGTAGAGGCTAGGTTTCTAGTAGCAATCTTCTTATCCCTTAACTATGTGTCCCCATAGGTTGATTAGATAGTGGATCCACTTAATCTAGAATTTCAAGGTTCTACCTTCGGCAAGTAGAACACCTCTTTTCGGTGTGGGGTAGACACCGGATTCCATGTTATATCTCACATGGTCTCAATGTTGGTTAAGGCTAATTCCCCACAAGTAATAATGAACTAAGGTTACTTCAAGAAGTATCGCATATGAGTTCAAAGGTTTTAAAGATGAAGTTAGCTTGCATTGACCATAATTTATGGCTGATGTTTTCTAACTCTTTCATATGATGTTTAGTTTGGTCAATTACATGTCATGAAATGAAATGTCCCTTTTTAGCATGATTTAAATGTTTCATGCATGGCTGTCATACTTCGTACATTGTTTTGTACTAACGCATACTCTTGCCTACATATTTCCCAAATGTAGGGTTCGATATTCAAGGTGCTCGGTTTCGTGGCTAGTTGGTGATTTGATTGATTCCTGAGCTTTGATGAGTCCTCATGCTTCAAGGACGGATCTCATTGTTTTAGTTTCTTTCATGTATTTCTCTTTTGGACAACCAATTTCATTCTATTGTACTAGATGGTTATGATGAGACGAGTTTAGACTTCCGCTTTTCATTTTATAAAATGTTTTGGACTTGAACTATTGTTTTACTCCTAATGTTCTATTTCTTATGTTATGAGAGTTAAATGACTTGTATGGAGTCCTTCGGGGTTCTATACGTCTATAGCCCCTAGATGAATCCTTCTTCTTCTATAGCCCCTAATTGAATCCTTCTTCTTCTATAGCCCCTAATTGAAACCCTAGATGAATCCTTCTTCTTCTTTAAGTTTTCTAGAGAGAGAATTATTTGAGAGCTCTTCTTTTTGGTGAGTTTAGAGAGAATGATTTCTACTGGGAAAATTTGAGGGTAAAAAGGTTTATATAGGGGTCCTAAACATAGGCAAAACGACATAGTATAGGAACTAATTAATTAGGAAAAGACCCAACTACCCCTAAGTTAACTGTTAGCTGTCACCGACATACCAACCGAAGGACCCAATCGACGGACCATGGTCTGACCCACGGCCCGTCCTGGTGGACTGTGGTTGTTGGTCAGAGACTTTTTCTTGGCCTACAGTTCCTGGTCCATGGCCTAGACAATTTTGAGTGGCCAATTCATGGACCCTCCTTCGGTCCGTGGTGCAACCCACAGGCCGTGGTTGGCCACCATAGATGGCACCTGGAAAATGCTGAAATCTTATATGGTGGCCTCTTTCGGATTCTGGATGTTACAACTATCATACCTTAATGCCAAAAGCTTAACTTCAATGGTGAAATTGGAGACTTGACTTGAAACCCTAGTCTTCTTCAAGCTTCTAGAGAGAGAAATATTTGGGGAGGATGAACTTGTTCTTCATTTGGGAAATTGAGAGAATGAATTAAATTGGGTGGTTTTGGGAGTAAAAACCTTTATATAGGGCATTAGGTAAAGGGTAAAACAACATGGTATTGAATTAAACTAATTAGGAAAAGACCCAAAAGTATTTGACTTAAAACTGACAGACCATCTTCATGATGGCCTTCACGGCCCGTCAAGGGTTCCACAAGCCGTTATGGCCGTCATGGTCCTTGACCAGTGGCAAGGGGAGGGACCCCTTCCTGGTAGGCCACTTTACGACCCCTACCACGGTCCGTCTAGGCCTCCATGGGAGTGGCAGCTCTGGCAAGTCTTCACAAGCCCCATAACTGGTCGTGGTCCCCTTCACAATCCATCAAGGGCACCCTGGTGGGTCTCCTGGCCCAGTTTTGGGCTAGTGACTTGCCTGTTTTACCCCTTTTCTATCCTTCTAGATTATGAGGTGTTACATTTACTATATAAATGGACTAAGATATGATATTTGAATTGTTACAGAGGAACCTAAGATTAGGATTTAGTTGTCTAAAGGTTCATTAATTAATATTTTTTATCATTGTTGGATTGTACTCTCTTTTATTACATCTTATCTTTCAATGAGACTAATATGCCTAGACATTGGCGAAACCAGGATTTTAACTAAGGGGTTCAAAATCTGAAGAAATAGACACACGAAGTAGTCGAAGGGGGTTCAACATCTACTACATATACCTAAATTTCATTTTAATTATGTGCAAATAATATAATTTTCCGACGAAGGGGGTTCGGATGAACACCCTAACTATAAGGTGGCTCTGCCACTGTGCCTAAATGGGATCAATTTTGAAAAGAGATTTATTTTGATAGATGAAAAGAGAGTTATTAGACTAAGGGTTCGGTTAGAATACCCATCTACTTAATTAATCATATGTGGCCCTCAAAATTAGTTTTCCAAAGTAAATCCATTGTTTGAAAAGACTTTTAGTCCTCGTTATTTGTGTTGAGACAGACATTCCTATATTATTGTTGTAATTGAAACTAATTTTATAAGTGTGATCATGCACATTCATTCTCCTGTATCATAATATTGGTACTGATAGAAACATCATTTTCGGAAGTAAATATGCATGCATGAGGAAAATAAATTTGGGCGATTAACTATTGATGATATCAAGGATAAAAACCAATTTAGTATTTTCAAGCAAAATAATTCGCGGGGGTGGGGGGGGGGGGGAGGGTGGTGGGACGACCGGCTAGTCCCCTATAGGTCCTATATCTCAACACGTTCTAAGTAGAGAAGGTACACTAATGGAATCATTGCATAGCACATCTTTATTATTACTTGTATGCCTCATATTGCTTCTTATGATCTATCATATACTGAACTATTAGGACATTTTCACAGTGCATGGCTTATAATTTTTTTTGTATTTTAAAATTTTTACTATTACTTTGCTGGCATACAATGCCTACCGAGTATGTTTGGTTTAAAACTGGGCACCGGAACGGAATGAACGGGTACCGGACCGGAACGAGATGGTTTGACCGGGTTGTTGGTCGGTACCAGGATGAATCGGACCGGAATTATCAAGATGGAGGCTCGGTTCCATTTCGTCCCACTATATACCGGAATAGAATCGGGACGGACCGGAATGGAACGGGATGGGATAAACAGGACGACACATATAGCTATTTCAAAAAATAATAATTTTTTTTGAGTTATTTTGAATTACGAAAATATGAATGTTTTTTTTTATTTTTATAAGTTTAATAGTTTTGAAATTTATAATATAATTTTACTTAAGTTTATTTTAAAGATGTTTTTAAAAATTTTACTTATATAAGTTTGTAAGTTCATTTTAATAAAGTTTTTATAAAAGTTTTTGAGCTTAAATTTTCAAGATTTGAACCTTTTGAAGTTTATAAGTTATTAAGTTATATAGTATAAGTTATACTTATAAGTTATAACTTATAATTTAAATAACTTAAGTTCGTAATTTTAAAAAATTAAATAAACAAAAAAGAAATGCTAATAAAAGTATAAAACAATGACACAATTTTTTTAAAAAATCCAATTTATTCAAATTTGTATACAATTACAATTTACAACTAGTAGTAGAGTGTCTAATTTACGCAGCCACCTTCTAGGAAGGGTTTTGTTTCAACTAAGCCTCTAATGTAATACTAATAGTTGTATAGTCCTATAAAGTCTTTCTCTAACTCAGCTATAGATTGACCGTTATCAACTACTGGTCTAGGTAAAGCTTGCTGAAGATATTGAAGTTTCATGTCATCGTCACCACCACATCCAATGGTTGAATCTATGAAAAGTTCATATTGACTATCTAACTTTGAAAGTCCTTGATTTCTTCGTTCAGCATTTATTCAATCTCTAAACAACACCGATATCTCCAAACTGTCTTCTGCTAACGAATATATGTTGTCTCCAATTTGAAATCTTGTTGCACTGAAAGCTTCCTCCGAAGCTACTGATGATCCTTGAATTGCAAGAACATGCTTCACCATCCTACTAAGTTTTGAAAATTGAATTTCACAAGCCCTCCACCAGTTCAATAGTTGTGGTATACCTGATGTGAGGCCAAAATACATATTTTTAATCATTATTTGCCTCACATTTATTATTTATATTTGTCCTTTTTTAGCATAAATTTTATGGATTGTGCTAAATTGTGTATTTTATTTGTAGGATTAAATTGATAGAAAAATGAAGAAATTTGAAGCTAAAAGAAATTAAAAAATGGAAGGTTGAAGAAGGAAATCAAGATGGCAGTTTAATAGAATAAATTGAATAAAATAATATATTTATATATAGGGAAAAAAAGCGGCTGCAATTTGCAATTCAAAAGAGAACTTACCTGCAACTGCCACGTGGCAAGTGTTGAAGACGCAAGAATTTGACCTTCACGCGGACAGCCTCACGGAAAAAAAAGGAATCCAATTCCTTTTGGTTTGGATTCCTAATTTAAGGTGGATTCAATTATTTTATTTAGGGTTTTTATATTTATAAATAGGGTATGAAAAGTTATTTTTGAGGGAGTCAAGAACTAAGAAACAATACACAATATAAATTTTCTTCTATCATAGAAATTTTGGAAAAGTCGTCATCGAGGTCGGAGAATTGTGGTTTATTCTTTCTTCTCCTTTATTATTTATTTGTATTCGTGATTAATAAAAAATAGTTTAGTTATTGTTCTTACCTTTTTATGATTAACACAAGCATAGTTATTTCAATATATTTTGATTGTGTTTTTGAGATAATGAGTAGCTAAATTTCATAACTAGGGTTGTGGGAACCATAAGCGATTAACAAAGTATGAATAGTAACTAAGCAATTCTTGAATAGTGTTGTTGCATGCATTGATAATTCTTTCGTTTAGAAGTATTTTTAACGTCGGCCAACTCATCTTGTTGCTACTTGCTGGACCAAGGAGGTAGTTAATAAGAAAAGAATTATCAACATAGATTTAATGTGATACTATCTAATAGTCTAATGTCAATTGGTGCGAGGGTGAAAATTAAGTCATACATTGATGTGATGTCTAATATGAGGTAAAGGTAAGGCTTAGTATATTATACACACGTAGTCGGACCAAGGTGCGAGGTGAAATTCTCTAGATGTCTGACCAAGGATTTAGAGATATCTAACTTATCACTTTGCATGTAATACACTAGGAAATGATTGCTATTACTAGGATTACCGTGTTATGAGCTTATGGGGAACACATTCCTAGTTATTTCTAATAATCTGAATATAAATAAATACTTAGTTCAAAGCTATTTTATTTTTTTATTTATTTCAATTTAAATCCCCCCCATTTTTATATAACGACTATCAGGTTAAATATTTGTTATTGACAATATTCTTCCATATTCTCTGTGGATTGATCCCGACTCATAATTGGGTAAATATATTGCATTCGATCGTTTATATTTCTTTTCAAGAAGTATATTTGAACGTTATAAAGAATGGCGCCGCTGCCGGGGAATGTGGCTTAGAAATTGTCTTTAGTAGTTATTTTGACTTGTATTTTCTTTTTTGTTGTTTCGTAGGATTAGTTTTAAATTTATTTTTTTATTATTATCATATTTCTTTTACTCTTCTTGAGATGACATCTGAAAAAGTATGTAGTGATAAGTGTTCTTGCAATTCTTGTACTTCTGATATTATGGATTCTTATAAGCTAATTTTTTTCTCAACAAAATAAGTTGTGTGGGGACATGGAAAATTTATTAATAATGTGCTATAAATCAATATTTAAGTGCATGATTGATGAAGGTAACTTGGATTGGGATCTGTATAAATTAAATTTTGAGTTGAGTGCAAAGATTAAATCATATGACACCCAACAATTTAGTAATAATATGTGTGAGGAAGGAAAAATACTTATAAGACAACTTGAAGAGCTAAAAGTTGACGGCCAATTGCTTGATCATACTTTTTATTGATGTTGTCATTGTTGAAAAGAGTACACTAGAGTTATGTAATTAAGTTGATAATATTATTTTTAAAAACTCTAGTATGTGTAAATATGACGGTGTAAATAATAATACAATTCATAAGTTAGGGCGCACTAGACCTCATTCCAATCATTTTTCCACATTATGTTTAGATGATGAAATAATAATCGAGCCATCTGAGCCTATAGACGAGTGTATGGGGGTGGAACAATGTGTCTACATTCTTGAATTTATTGTTTCAACATCGGAGAATTACATTCCTCACTTAGGATCCAAGAAGTGCAATAATGTGATTTCTATTGCTTGGGACCTTTATTTTTATACCACCACCCTTTGAGCGTAATAGAAAAATTGATGTGAAATTAGGGGTGCAATTCATATCTTCAAAAGTGGAAGGAAAAATAGTAAAATTCATGGTGTCGTGTCGCGATGTTAAATTAAGCGTTTATTGGGAGGCAACCCAATTAGTAGTGTAACTTCTTATTTTATTTTTATTTTATTAGTATCACTTTTTTTCTTTTCATGTTTTTGCAGATTAGGGGAAGTTTGAGTACCCTAAAAAAAATTGAAGGAAAGGAGCAAGTTTGAGCTTAAGTGTGGGGTGACGACCCTTGATGCAAGGAGAAAAAAAACATGTTGTTAGCTAAGCCATAGAGGGCCCGAGGGAGTATTTCTTACCCTTCTTCTTCTTCTCTTTTCTTTATATTGCTTTGGAGACAAAGCATGATTTTAAGTGTGGGATGGAGGATTGATTCCTAGTTTTTACTTTTTTATTGAGTTTTTTTTTAGGATGGGTTCCTTGGCTTTTGTTTTCGGTTCTTTTCCTGAAGATAGTCCCTTTGAACCGAGTGTCTTTTATTAATTTATTTTTTTAGGAATAAATTTTATTTTTTTTTATTTCTTTGGAGAGAAAAGAAAAGACCCTTTTGAGTTATGTGATACTTACTATTTGGGCCTAATTTTTTAGTAGTACTTTCTTGTGAATGCTTGATAAAAAAATTGCAGTCTCTTTGACATCTAAGCTCATGGTTATGACTTTGTATATAACTTATTTTATTTTGTAGTTTGTTATGATCTTGTCTCTCTTAGAAGTGGAATTGATCCATCTTGATTGATACTTGTGCCATGTGTTGTGAGATTTTGTTTATTCCATGTTTTGCATCTTAGCCTAGAACTTGCCCTGCATGTTATTGAAACGAAATAAAAAGTGTTGCTTTGTTTAAGTTATGATAATAGGTTTTCTTTGATTTGTCTGGTAAATTTTAGCCTTTTTCAGATATTTTATCACTAGTTATCCCTTTTGAGCCGGTAGCCTTTTGTTGGTAGCCATATTTTACCCTTGACTATTTTGTTGAATACCTATTTTTTGCATCTTGCTTCCTTGAGCATTATAACATAAACTTACTCTATTTATCAATTCTGAGAAAAAGGGATGGTTTAGTGAAAAGGTAATCAATGATAGCTACAAAGTGTTTAAAAAGCCCTCTTTGAAAGAATGTGACATGAAAAAAAAAAACGTGACATGAAAAAAAAAGTTACCTTGATGATGGCCCTGATCCTTCCAAGGACATGGTGCACCTTAACGCATGTAAAATACGTAAGTTGAGGGTGGCTATTATGAAGGAAAAGTTAAAAAATAAATAAAAATGATTGAAACATTTTTGAGATGATGAGAATTACTTGTGAAATAATTGTTGAAGAGAGGGCTGAAAATAAAGAGAAGAAAATAATGGGTTATAAAGTCTAAAATTGCAAAGTGCTTAAGGAAGTGTAAGTTACTATTATATAGTTTTCCTACCCGTCCCCTAGCCTACATTACGACCCGTTAAAGTCTTATTTGATTCTATTCAAGCATGCTTAATTAGTGGAGATGTACATAATGGACAAGCATATGATTCTTTGTGCATACATGTGAATTTTCTTTGTGAGTGTTAGAGTGTCCTTTGATGCTAAGTCCTTAATTTATCTTCAATCTTTTGATTTGAGTGTGTGGACTATTTCTTCTTGTGAGGGCACTTGTTTCATGATAGATAAGTGATTTTATTAACTTTCTTTGATGAGAGTAGGTGAGCAAGCTTAAATTTGATGAGTTCAATGTTCATCCTTGAGGTTAGAAGGTTAGAGGTTTGTTGTTTATTTGGATGTCTTGCCTAATGATTCATAAGTCTACTTGATGTTTTGAAATTGGTCTATGGCCTAATTGTTTGTATTAACCAAAGTAATGACATTGCTAGTATGATTTATTTGTTTTTAGATGAGTTTTAATGTTTGCTTGAGGACGACCAAAAGTTTAAGTGTGGGTGTTGATGTGAGGCCAAGATATATATTTTTAATCATTATTTTTCTCACATTTATTATTTATATTTGTCCTTTTTGAGCATAAATTTTATGGATTGTGCTAAATTGTGTATTTTATTTGTAGGATTAAATTGGTGGAAAAATGAAGAAATTTAAAGCTAAAAGGAATTAAAGATGAAAGGTGGACGAAAGAAATCAAGCAAACAGCTTAATAGAATAAATTGAATAAAATAATATATTTACATATATAGAAAAAACAGCTGTTGCAATTTGCAATTCAAAAGTGAACTTACCTGCAACTGCCACGTGGCAAGTGTTGAAGACCCAAGATTTTGACCCTCACGCGGACAGCCTCACGGAAAAACAAGGAATCCAATTCCTTTTGGTTTTGGTTTTGAATTCCTAATTTAAGGTGGACTCAATTATCTATCTATATATAAAAGGAGAAGAAAAAATGACACATGTCATTACCATAATTTTTTAGAATATTAAATTTTAAATCATTTTAATTAATCAATAATAAATAGTTATTTAAATAAATATTGAAACATTTGAATAATTACAATTTGACCCTACGGTAGCTACAAAACATTTTAAATAAACAAAAATAAATTATTTGTCAATACCACAATTATTTAGAATTTTTTTAGTGTTGACACATTTAATACTACGGTAACTAAAAATACACTTAATAATCAATTATAAATTATTATTTATTATTATTAATCTATCTATATATCAGAGGAGAAGTAAAAAGTGTCATGTGTCAGCACCACAATAAAATAATAATTATCATTATAAAAATAAATTTTAAAACTGATTGAAAAAACAAAAAATTGCCATTAAAAATAAATTTAAAAACTTATTGTAAAAAAAAGAAGTTGAAGACGGTGGATTCTTAAGGAAATGGAGAAGTTTTTTTTCCTTTATTTTTAAAAATTTATTAAAAAATAAATTTAAGAACGGTTTGTAAGCAAATACAATAATTACCATTAAAAAATATATTTAATAACTTATTGTTAAAAACTATGGATTCGTAGGGAAAATGAGGTAGTTTTTCTTCCCTTTCTTTTTAACAATCTATTAAATTGTATTCACATACTTTATTTTTAATAATATAGAAACAAAAGTCTTTCAATTTTAAAAAGAAAAAGGATATCACGTCCTTTAAAAGAAATCCTCAAAATTAGCCACAAAAAAATACTTGAATAATTAATTTAAAATTCGAATTTCAAATAATAACTAACCTTATCCCTAAAAAGAATCTCTCAACTTCCTAACTCACATCTTAAAAAATAAAATTAAACTATTCTTAAAGCATCATTCAAATCTTTTTTAACCAAACTCTTCAAAATATGAATTCAAACATTTGTAAAACAAAATTTACATTCAAACAAAAAATTTATTACACTCACGTGAGATCATAAAAGAAAATGAGGGCAAACATAGTAGTTTATTGTTTGTATATATTCCATTTTTCTTAATTGTTCTATCTGAAATTATTTTGTAATGATGAAAGGAGAAGGATCACCATTCTCTCGAATGCAACAAAGAAAAAGAATCAACAGATGATGAATATGGAGGAATTCTATAGATTTCATAGCAGGACCATGTATGTCAATCACTATTTAAATTTGATTAGCGTTCTTTACTTATGTTATTTTCATTTTTTTAGATTTCAATAAGTGTTTCATTTTTGTAATAATAAAATCAATATAAATAGTAACAAGGATGATGATGAATACATATCGTTGTAATTTTTATATTCTTCGTTTTCAACTACTTTATTAGTTTTAATATTTACGTTTTTTAAATTTATATGCAGATTGTGATGGTATACTATGACCCTATATTGACATGTGATTATTGTTTAGTTTTATCATTTTGATTACTATTATGATCATTTAACATTTGATTTATCTAACAATAGTCTCCTCACTTTTAAAGAAATACACATACACATATAATATGGATTGTGTAAGAGTATTTATGATTTTGTTTAATTTAAAAAATAATTTAATTGATTAATTTTAAATATAATGTTCTAAAAAGTATGATTAAAAATAAACATAAAAGTATAATGAAAATGACCAATGAAAATTCATTGAATTTTTGGACTGCCAATCTTATGGTATGAAATATATTTCTTCCTTTTAGTTTTGATTTACACAAACTTTTTATTAATAATATTTTTGAGGTATCCAGAGAGTTGCTTATACGCATCTATAGATTTAATTTTGTTCTTTTATTGTTAGTTTTTTATTTTTCTTATATTTCAAAGTTCATATGCAAGAAACTTTACCACATTAAAATGCAAAGAAATTATTATTCTATTGGTAATGGAACTTTTTTTCTAATTTGTTCCAAAAACTTTTTCGATAAAAATATCTTTTACTATTCATTCATAATTGTGATACAACATATGTGACGTTGTTGCCGACAAAATTACACTTATCTACTATTCCAAGTTATTCTATGCTTATTTTTTGAGCTTTTACTCTTGAAGAACCTTCTTTTAGTTCTTAATAGTGTATCATAGTCAGAGGCGTATCCAGGATTTCGGCTAGATGGGTGCACGATTACGAAAAAATGTATCTCTAATATAAATTTAATCGATTTGACTTTTAGTTCGTAATATGGATCATTAAAGTTCAAAAATTATAGGTCCAAAATATATAATATTACTAGTTTTAAATTTTAATATACACATTTGATTTAATTATATAAAAAATTTACAATGCTAAATTTTTTAGGAATTCTCAATGTAACACACTTGAAAATTTTGAAAGAATAAAGGAAAAAAACAAAAGAAAAATTAGTTGAAACGATAAAAGTGTAACTGATAACCACTTGAAAAAGTGTTACTCAAAGATACAAGATAGATATAAGATTTAAATTTATGTCTCTCACTTAGAGAAGTGCACCCAATCATCATCGCATTTTTATATGATACTTTGAACATGGGTTCACACATCTATATTTAAATATTTAAAAAAAATAATAACACTACTATATATGATCTAGAGAGGGGAGCATGGGTTCACGTGAACCCACGGCACCCCCTCTAGATACGCCTCTGATCATAGTAGACAACACATAAGACATGTATAATGAGTGTTTGTTGCATTGTATTTTGATGAGAGGCTCAATTGCTCTTTCTATTTCTTATTATGACAAACATTTTTAAGTGAATTATACATTTGTATTGATTACCGTATTCAAATAATCAAAAATGTTATCTTTCAATTTTTTTTATAGAAAATCAATCTGAAATACTCATATTTGGGTATGCCCCATCTTTTTTGTCATATATTACATGAATGTGTCAATATATTTTCTCAATGAAAAAAATACTTCAACAATTATTCATCAAATGTTGAAATTATAACTTTTTTTGTCCTTTCGAATTTGATTAAATTGTCTGTATACGTACTAATATCAAATAATAGAGGATTCGGATAAATTTTATTAAATCTTTAAAATAGTGTAAAATAATATCTGCAGTTCTCTAAGGAATATTATTGTATTGTATTTTAATGGAGTGTTATATTTGAATTCTGTGAAGTCTCTCTCCTAAATCTCAAAAGATAAAGTCTTTTAGTTTGTTTTGTTAGATTTTCTGTTGTAGTATTGTTCATTATGAGATACATTCACTCATTTTTTGAGAGTTTTTTTTATTGTTATTTATGTGTAGATGAGAAAACTCTTTAATTTCCGCGCAACCCACGGGTACATATACTAGTATATATAATAGGAAAAAAAAGTTATGATATTAATTTAATTTTTATTAAAGAAAAAAAGTTACTGTTTTAGAAGACAAATTAGAGTTTTTTTACCTAATTAAAATTAACTATATATAATAGGATTAATTAATAAATTATTATTTAAATTGTTACAGTTATTAAAAATTTCAGATAATGGTATGAAACTTCCAAACAGTTGTTTTTTTACGGTTTTTACTTTTAGCGGATAATAACTCACAAATTTTATGGGCAACGCTGTATTTTTAAAAATGGTGGAGGAATACAACGATTAATTTCAAAAAGTGCAGCGTATCAAAAAGTTCACTCCTTTAACAATACATGCATTGTGTTATATGCAGTTTTTCCTTTTTGGTGGAATTTGAATTGAATACAACTACTCAAAAAGGTTATTCAACTTTATACTCAAATCTTTTAAATTATAATAGATTGTTTCTCTAAATATAATAAGAGATTGTGGATTTATAATTCAAATAGGTGTGTTTCAATAGTTTTTCAATTCATACACCTTCCTGCAAAATATGCAATGGAGATTGAAAGTTGGAGTTATACAACGATGGAACGTACCATATCATAAGCATTACACATCTTATTTTTAATTGAGTTGATTCTTTAAGATAAGAAGTTAGCAAATAATTTTGTATGTTCAGTGTGTCGAGTTGCAACAACCATCAAAATTTTCTAGGTTATATTGGATGAAATTTGTAGGAGATTTTTTATTTATTTTGCGATTTGCAAATACAATACAAGGAGCCGAAAGAATTGAAGCAGAAATAGTTTTGGTGTAATGTCGGGAAGGTGAGTAATGTGACGTGCTTTGAGAAGTTAGGAATAGGCAGTAGTTGTGTTCGCATCTCCAAATTTTAAGGCAAGTTGTATCATTCTTTTTCATCTCTCATTAACTCTTTGTTATAGCTAAGTTTATTTTGATTTTATTATATTCCATTGTACTTGACGTGATAGTCTCATAGAGAAGTTGGGTTTATTGTTATTTTATTTTTTTGTATATTGGCTCTTATTATCAAGGCATGTACAAAGTATTTAGTTTCAAAAAAGTTTATTTTCAAGAAAATGTGTTTCTTGATTATTATTTTTAATTTTAGCAAAACATGACCTTGCACAAACCGATGGTAGTATAAGTATATATATGTCCTTTGCAATGTTTATATTCTATTCCAAATTTGGTGCATACATTTTTTCAATATAAGAATTCAGACATTTATTTTAATATCATTTAAAGGATAGTTTAGACACATTTTAAGTGCATTGATTTGTTTCAACTGAACAATGATTTTAAAATATACCAATTTGAAGAACTTAATGTTATACTCTTATCAAATTTATCTAAAAACAAATTATTAGTTTTGGTTCATTATAATTGGAGCCCCAATAATTATATTGTGATTATATTTAGATTATTATTACTTTATTTTCAAAGTATGTCTACAATAATCATTAAAGTTGAGTTATATCTTTTTATTCAGTTCTTCAATCCTTAAATATTACACAATCAAAATATAAAGTTTAAGTTGATCAATCTTATTTTTACTTAGCATTTTGTATCCATTACCCATTTAATTCTATATAGGCAATTCATGTAGATTTGATGCACTTTGCGACATGAAATTTTATGATAAATTTTTTGTCATATCTGATCATTGTTCATAATTATCAAGTAACATTACATTATCGTCATTAATAAAAAAAAATCTCATAGTTATTGTATGAACATGAAAACTATAAATTTAATAGTATTCAAGATGTGTCAGTAAGTGCTGAGAAACTTTTTTTAATCATCATCACAAATACGCAACAAAACTCATTAATGGAAAGGTCTCAATTATCATATATTTATATACTATGTTAAATGATTTTTTCCATAAAGACAAGTGTATAATATAAATTTGAACAAAATATATAATGTAATAACTTTGTTTAATATTATCCACGCAACGCGCGGGCACGTATACTAGTTTTATTTAAGATTTCTATATCTATAAATAGGGTATGAAAAGTTATTTTTTAGGGAGCTAAGAACCAAGAAACAATACATAATATAATTTTTTTTCTAACTTAGGAACTTTGAAAGAGCCGTCGTGGAGGTCGGAGAATTGTGGTTTATTTTTTCTTCTCTTTTATTATTTATTTGTATTCGTGATTAATAAAAAATAGTTTAGCTATTATTCTTAACTTTTTATGATTAACAAAGGCATATTTATTTTAATAGATTTTGATTGTGTTTTTGAGATAATGAGTAGCTAAATTTCATAACTAGGATTGTGGGAACCATAAACAATTAACAAAGTATGAATAGTAACTCAGCAATTCCTAAATAGTATTGTTGCATGCATTGATAATTCTTTCGTTTAAAAGTCTTTTTAACGAGTGCACGCGTTAGAACTCGCCTTGTTGCTACTTGCCGGACCAAGGAGCTAGTTAATAAGAAAAGAATTATCAACATAGATTTAGTGTGATACTATCTAATAGGCTAGTGTCGATTGGTGCGAAGTAATAACTAAGCCAAACATCGATTATGATGTCTAATATGAGGTAAAGGTAAGGGTTAGTAAATTATACACACGTAGCCGGATGAAGGTGCGGGGTGAAATTCTCTAGATGCCGGACCAAGGATTTAGAGATACCTAACTTATCACTTTGCATGTAATACACTAGGAAATGATTTCTATTACTAGGATTACCGCGTTATGAGCTTATGGGGAACACATTCCTAGTTATTTCATAATCTGAATATAAATAAATACTTAGTTCAAAGTTATTTTTTTATTGTTTTTATTTTATTTCAATTTAAATTCCTCCATTTTTATATAACGACTATCGAGTTAAATATTTGCTATTGACAATATTCTTTCATATATATTCTCTGTGGGATCGATCCCGACTCATAGTTGGGTAAAGAAATTGCATACGATCGTTTATATTTCTTTTCAAGAAGTATATTTGAACGTTATCAATACCTTCCTCGTTTGTAATATTATCTGAATGTTGTTCAATATATTTAAAAAATTCACATTTATTAGAAGAATCAAGACCAAGTTTATATTTCATTCTACCATGGGCACCTGCTCGAGGCGTAGACATTTGAGAATTTTTCAACATTGTCTAAGGAACAATATTTATCATACATTTGTTTAGTAAGTAATTTGATACTATTTTGACATGTTGCCAAAACAGGATTTTCATCTGGTTGAATATCCAAATATTGATAAATTCATTCAATTAAAACTTTTGCATCATATTCTTTATATTCATGGTTGAAAATAATTACAGTTAAATAAATTTGAGGGATACAAAAAAAATATTTCATAAATTTTGTAATCATAGCTTCAATAGCATTTGTAAATAATTCATTTGTTTTATATTCAGAAAAGATAGGTGAAATCTCATATACATGCATTAATTTTTCAGAAATAGTAGGATAATACATTCCAGGAAAAAAAAATTGGTAGCATCCTAAAATGATTTCAAAAATATTCTAAGTTCATCTACTTCATTCGAATCACTATCATTAAGTTTTAAATCAGGATAAGCATTATGAGCATTAAATTGCATAGTAATAGATTTTCTATATGCATAAGCAACTTTAGGCATATCATAAAAGAAATTCTATCTAGTTTTAACGTGCTTTGAAATTTTTCTAAACGGAAATTTGCATGCATTGCAAAGCTCTTTAAATTGATTAGTTCTACTACTACTATGCATATGAAAAATAAAAATAAAACAAGCATTTTCAACTTTATCACAACTATTTTTAAATAATTTCACACTGTCACCAACAATCAAATTTAATATATGCGCAACACATCTAACATGAAAAACATATTTACTAATAGGGCAAAGTCTAGATTCTAGCATATTAATAGCATTTAAATTAGCAGAAACATTATCTAAAGAAATACTAATGACTTTATCACAAAGTCTGAAAAAATCTAAAATTTCAAATAGTAGTAGCAATATAAATCCCAGTTTTTTATGCTCACAAATTTTATAACCGATAATTCTCTTTTGTAAATTTCAATTATAATCAATCAAATGTGCAGTAACAGTTAAATAATCAAAACCATTAGGACTACGATCCATATCAGTGGTAATAGCAACTCTACAATTCATTATTTCAAAATAGGCACACAAATATTGACAATATTTTTCTTGAAATTCAAAAATATATCTTTTTACCATTATTCTTGAGAAACCATCAAAACTAGGATTATATGTATCACGAATATATGCAATAAAACCCGGATGTTCTCCAAAACTAAAAGGTAAACCACAAAC
>NW_006238938.1:3273746-3285011 GCF_000226075.1 Solanum tuberosum | reverse complement strand
AAAAAAATTCACGATCACGATCCTTATTATAGGGTCGATGTGTAAGAGGACCACTTGGGTTTGAAGGATTCAATTCACCTTGAACCATATTTGACCCTCTAACTGATTCTCCAATGCTAGAATCTTCACAAACACCAAGAGAAGATAAATATGCAAACCACTCTTTACTATGTTTTAGAATCAAATCGTTTTTAACCCACCCCCCCCCCCCTTGAACTTCCAGTCCCACCAGATTTATATTTAAATTATTGTTTACAAATATTACATATGCTAAAAGTTTTTTCATTATTCAAATAACAAAATTTTCACACATGTGATTTTAAAGTACGTTGTACCTTGGTCTTGCCCCTACTTTGAACAATAGGGGGACGACTAGTTCCAATCGGAGAATTGTCCTGAGGTGGAGCTTCGGTACTATTGAGGTCGGGACTAGTCGGTGTATCATCTAATCTACTTCTTCATCAATTTCTAATTCTTCATTTTCTTGACAATTACCATAATGTCTTTTATAAACCTCTTCGGGAATTATAGGAGTATCCGAATTAATTTCTATAGGACCGGAACGAGAAAAACTAGTGTCATTCATATGCATAAATTCATTTGTATTCATTCTAACAAGAGGAAATTTAGATTAAGAAGAACTAGAACATTTATCCTTTTTTATTAAACAATTTTTTTACTCGTGCAATCGATTTTTTACCTCCACTTTTTTTAGAAGAATCCATGATATAAAATAAGAAATTTAACAAGAACAAATAAAATATAATAAATATAAAAAATAAATATAAGATTAGAGAGTGGAACGAAGGTACCAAATGTTTGTGTAAAGAACAAACGATTATAACCAAAAATTGATGTCGAAACTTGAAGTTTGAAGAAGATTGCTCCTCCAAAATTCACCAAATGATAATTCAAATCTTGACAATTACAAAATAATATGATTGAAATTTGGAACTTGAAACTTGAAATTTTGAGAAAGATTGAGAATTGAGAGAAAATTAATAATTGATATTGTAAATTTGTAACTAAAAATATAAAGAGAGGGAGTATTTATAATTTTTAGAAATAAAAGGGGAGTAGGAAATTTGAGGGTCAAAGATTTTGACCGTTAAAAAAATTGTCTTTAGAGACAATTAAAAAAACGTGTCGTTGGTGGAACTTGCATAAATGCATGGCTGACAGCCTAGCAGCTCTGAGTAAAATGGGCATTGGCACTTGCATAAGTGCACTGCCTTCTGAAAGGAGTGTAGGTTGCTCTGTCAGCTGCACTTCTTTAAATGCACTGCCCACGCCTGTTTGCTACAGGCACAGTATTTTTATTTTTTTAAAATGATTTCACGGGACCGGACTGAAATGGGGATAAACTGGTACCGATATACCGGTATCAAAGCATGATACAGTTTCGTTTTGGTACCGATTCAATGTATACCATTCCATCCTGAATATTACCAGACCAAAATGGTACTAGAACGGTACAGATACAACTCGATTCGGTGCCTAGTCTTAATTTGGTTTGTACTTCTAATACCCTTCCTGCACATCCTATAATGCTGAACCTGAAATTAGTTATCCACATAAATCCTAATTTATTTGAGACGGTCATTTATTTGAAGTTATGGGAGTTCCTTGGGTCCGAAGACTTGGCCAATCTTCTTCTACATTTAAGTATGTCTTTATAGTTGTTAGATAGTTGAATTAATTTTACATGATATCTTGATTTGTTTTAGAAAGATTTTTTAAGAGTGACACTAAGTCTTGCATAGTTATATTTTAGTACTCTTGCTTTATTATAAAAGATTCAGGCTTTTGAGGATTATTTATGTTACAATCTAATTACTTTTGCCTTTAATTTATGTTTGTATGTAATTTTTGAAGAATTGGATCACCTACAAATGTATTGAGGTAGGTGCGTAAAAAAGATAAAGAATTCCAATAAAAGTTCATAAAAAATGGAGTTCAAATCAGCCCTCAAATTACCAAATTATGATTTTTTTAACTTGGTTGAAAAATCCCAAAATTCAATGTTCATACATATTTTGAATGATGACATTATAAACTAATCAATTGGAAATGTCAAGTAGTCAGTTAGAATATAATTCCATGAATACCCTTTCATGTAGCTACAAAAATCACACCAAACTGAGCTCAAAATCCCCAAAAATATCAAGTTTGAACAAATGAGCTCGCGTAAAGGAATATTTGATAAAAACCCCTAGGTACCATCAAAATTACAAATTAAATATCTTAAAATTTTCAAGTTGACAGGTCCTGACCTAATATTGCAATTATGAGACTTTGGTATTCCATTAGACTGTTGTCACGTTCCAAAATCAAGTCATGATGGTGGTGTCTACCATAAACCCTTGGTAGGCAAACCAAAAACCCGAGGTGAAAAGTAATAAACATACTAAGCATAACTACACGGTAGCAATAATAAAAAGAAGACAATGGCGTATGTATAAAAGGATACAAACTATATAAAAGGGCTTGAAAGTGATCGAGAAAGACAAAACTATATACAGGCACCAGCCCCAGACCTGGTATCGCCGGTACAAGAAAGTGTAATTACATAAAGGCTATATACATAAGATTTGTCTAATCAAAATACAAACTACATACATAGCACAAAAGGAAGGAAAGCAGCAAATGTCTGGATGTCAAGAGCTCACCATGATCCAAAAATGACGACCACAGAGATCCGAACTCATGGAAGATGGCTCATACTAGGAGCTTCATTAGAAAAAGATGGATGAGTGCATCATGAGTATCCTAGCACGGGATACTAAGTAAGCATCATAAGTCGATCGATCTTACATAAAAACTATATAAATAAAAGAGGCATGATAGTACTAACATAATGATTTAATAGCTAACTAGAACCACACATGCCACTATTGATAGTAAAAATAATAGAAATAAAGAACATTCAAAAACCAAAAAGAGTAAATCACAATCAGACACGTAATGTGATAATTTGTGGATTTCCCCTCATTTGAGGCTCTTTTCATAGTTATTTTGGCTTGCTTAATTTAGAATTGGTGTTTTTAATATGGGTTTCTTCATATTTGCAAGAATATGAAATGGAGAGTTGATTTATAAGATGTTTGAAGAAACCAAGTGGAATTGAAGTAAGAAAAGGTCAATTAGAAGAAACTGAAACTGGCAGAAGTTTACTCATCATGATTGCGTGAAGTAGAGGTCACGATCGTGTTGCACAATAAATTCAAATCTCGTGATCACGTAGTCAGAGGTCGTGATTGTGTAACCCAACAACACTACTCATCGCGACCACGTGAGTTAGTGTCGCGACTTCAAAGGGTAAAATGTCTGCCGCCCGGACAAATTGATCCCAAAAACCCTTTTTACACTTACCAGCCATCATTGTTCGAAGGATAAAATAATCCTAGAGAGAAAAATCATCTTTTAGCTTAGACTTACAGAGAAAAGCTTGTAGATTTCAATTTGGGTGAAGATTTGAAGGCAAGTTGCCTTACAATTCAGTTGTGGATTTAAAGATCGTGTTCTAATTAGTAAAATATTTTATTTCCTTCTTCATTTCCTTGCTCTTCATTGCTAGAATTGTGGGTGTGATTGACAATTGTGATTGGGGTTTTGTGCTAGAAATAGACAATTTATTTGGGTCTTGATTACTCATTATAATACTTTTGTATGTGATTCCATGCTTTCATGACTAGGGTCTAATCTAATTTTCATGTTTCAATCTATGATTTGAGAGTGCACTCTTGATTCTAGTTTCGATCTTTGGGGGATGCTTGAAAGAGAATCCGTGAAGTGGAGGATTAGATTAATAATCATGTTTGACTTTGGTTCCTAAATTTGAGAGCGAAAGGAGATAATTTAGGTTTACTTTGTTGAATGCTAGACTTACTAAAAATAAGTGTTTAGATTAATGTATTGGATTGTATTGTTGTTGAACACGATCTAGACCGAAAGGAGCTTTCGTGAGAAAACACTTTGAGACCGAAAGAAGATTAAGTGTTAATTTATT
Source organism: Solanum tuberosum (assembly GCF_000226075.1). Classification (NCBI taxonomy): domain Eukaryota; kingdom Viridiplantae; phylum Streptophyta; class Magnoliopsida; order Solanales; family Solanaceae; genus Solanum; species Solanum tuberosum. The sequence continues at coordinate 3,281,002 of NW_006238938.1, read as the reverse complement.
ATGATCTAGCCTACCTTGATTGAATTGCATGTGTTGAGGTGACAATGGATCGTCAAATGAAAGTTGAGTTTCAAATTTCCTAAATCTTGATTATCCCTTGCTTGATATTGTCTTTTCCCGAATATCTTGTTAAGTGATAAAAATCACTTTTTATTTGATTGTTTTGTAAATTGTATGCTTACATTCAAACTCGTACTATCTATCCTTTGTCTTTTCAATTGCCGATAATTGTTCCTTATGGGATTTGATTTCGACTCTTCGTTGGGTATTTTTATTGATGACGACTACTTACTCTTTGAACTTATTTTGAGGGTAATTTGAGTGTTATAAAAAATGGCGTCGTTGCTGGGAACAATTAGGCGTATTGAATTGATTTAGGATTTCTAGTTTACTTGTTTCTATTTAGATTGTGGATAGTTGTCTTTACTTTCTTTTGTTTAGTTTTTGTGGCTTTTTGTGATCACAATATATATAGGATTGTTATGCCCGATACCGACCCATGACCTTGTGGTGAAACAAATATGATAAGTCGATTGAGGCTTAGAGTCGTGGATGAAAAGCTCACTTGGGGTAAAAGATTCTTATGCCTACTTTTCCAAGAAAAAGAAAGGATTCACAAAATGTACTTACTTCGATGTTATGATATGGTCAACTTTGAGTTTGGACTCGCAACTCTTAGGGCTAAGGTGAGAACAACTGTGGTGGTAGAAATTCCTCCTTATCCAATGGAAAATAAGAGCAAAGACAAGTCTCACGACTTGCACCTTGTTTGGTGTGATGAGATGATGAGTTCACAATTTGGACTCATTTAGGGCTATATTTTGATAGAATTAGTGTCCTCAAATGCATATTTTGTCTCAATATCTTATGAAAATCCTTAAGTTTCAGGTATTTAGAATTTGAGGTAAAGCATGGACACTACTTGGCAAGAAAGAACAAGGTGGCTGAAAAGAACGAAGAAATGAAGGCCTGAAGATCGCTGAGCCCAGTTGGCAAGTCGTCGATGGGCCTGGAGATCGCCTTTTGTTCCAGTGTGCTGAGCCCTGAAGGAAAAGGTCAAGTTAGTGATGAAATGTAGCAGTCGGCGTGTCGCCGATCAGTTCCGCGAAGCAGTACCATAGCGCCAAACGACTCAAAACGCGAAGAGGCTGAATGCTAAAGCAGGGAGGCGATGAAATCGACCAAAAGGCGGATCGCCGAGCGTATCGGCGATCCCGACTAACTACGCCGAATGGTCCTCCGCAACACAAATTTTCAAACACTATAAATACTTGTTTAAACATATCATATCATATCACTTCTATTATTCGAACTTTTTTACAGTTTTGAGAGAGTTTAAGTTTTAGAGGGTTTCGGAGATTCTAAGACCTTGAACATACAAATGGTTTAAACTCCAAGAAATTGGACGTGGGTCTCAGAGATTCTTCACTCTTGACGTGTTTTAAGACTTAATTCTTCATACCCAGTTGATGGAAACTAATATTGGTATAAATTTTTATCTCTTTTACATGTCTAGCTAAAACCCCAATTCTTGGGGTGTGATTTTGTGAATATGGGTTAAATTATCTATTGGGTCTTGCTTGTTGATGGTTTATTTGTTGTTTAAATGTGATTTCGTTTAGTAGTTGTTTATGAACTTAATGGGATTGTAGTTGCAAATACGATTTCATCTTAGTGTTTTTGGCTTGCTCGAGAGAGAGATCGTAAAACTAAGACTACTAAATTGTTAGCTAGTGGTATTGGGTCAACATGGGTTCAGCTCTAGAGAGTGAATCCTAGTCCTTCTCCCACACATTCAGCTCGAGAGAGTGAATGGGCTAAGGCGGAGGTTGTGCTTAATGCGACAACTCGGTGTTTAAGAGAAACCGAGTTGATTCGGGGTAAGTTGCTCGAGAGAGAATTTACCCCACTGTAGTCTAGCCTAGTCACAAATACTCAACAATTTACTATCAAAAAGCATGTACCTGATAGTCTAGTTTAACCCGTATTCCTATCACATCCCCAAGAATCTCGTCTCCATATCTCGTTTCCTTATATTTTTACTCTATTTTTTAGTTGTTAATTAATACAAACCCCCATTGATAATTGACGCTTGCGTCATTCCTTAGATTTAGTATGTTTTTATTAGTTAATATTTATAGCTATGCTAATTAGAACTTGATTTTATTTTTCTACTAATTCTCAAAACCACTCCCTGTGGGAACGATCCCAACCCTTGGTTGGGTTATATCATTACACATGATAGTTTGGCACTTGAAACGAAATAGTGTCAGTTGATTACGTCGAACATCAAAATGGAGCTGCTGCCGGGGAGTGGTGTTATTTTAGAATTTGTAGTTAGGTAGGATTTTCGTTCTTGTTAGTTGTAGTTTTACTTACTTAATTTTTAGCTTAGTTTTGCTCGTTTGTTTTGAATAAGACAGTGGAGCATGTCTGATAGACACGGTGATCAAATGGATTTGTCTCTTCTGAGAATGATGTCTCTTAGGGATGACATCCTAAGTTTCAGACAATTGGAGAGGGAGTCAATCCATGAGTTGTGGCTGAGATTTAAGTCAATCTTCCTGCACCACCCAACTCATGGAATTTCAGAAAACGTGCTATTGGACTGCTTCTACAAAAGTCTTGGCCCAGAAAACTGAAGAATGGCTGATCAAATATTTCTGGGAGGTCTCTCACGATTACCCTACGCAATAGCAGCCCATCTTCTTGATAACCTGGCAATGACCAACAAAGAGATTGAGAAGGACCATATTTTGGCCACACTGTTGACCTAGCTGGATCTAGTGACCAAAAAGATCATGGAATTGGAAGCGCCGGACAAAAATAAAGACCGGTACATTCCCCCTCAAGAGCGCATGAAGCCTAATGTAAATGAGGGTGGACAAATAACAGAGATGCTCTCACTCATTCTTCACAAGGTCGAAAGTCACGACAAGGCGTTGAATGAGATAAAAGAGAATGTTTTAATGCTGAATGAGATAATTGCTTCCCATTTCATATCCATTCAGCTGCTAGAAACCCAAATGGGTCATGTGTTGTCTCGTCTCCATAAATCAAGATTAAGTGGGGAAGTCGTGCCACAACTATAACTAAGGCGCTTCTTGGGAGGCAACCCAAGGTTTTACAATTTTGTGTTATTTTAGAATAATGGTGTGTTAAATGTGCAGGACAAAGTGAGGAAAGTATTTGAAAAAATGCAAGAGTTGGTAAGATAAAGGCCTAGTCGGCGAATCACCGAAGGTGTCCGCGACCTTGACCTGACCCGCCGTTGGATTCGAGGAAAATTCAACTTGGACTTTGTAAAACTCGGCGAACTCATCAAATTATTAGCGGATCGCCGATCTGGTAGGAGATTGCCAATTAGTCCACCGATTTGAATCCAATCTAACTGGAAGTCCATGCAATTCGGCGAGGTAAGTGAACGTTAGGCGTGCCTCCAAGTAGTTTAGCGAATTCGACTAATGACGCCGAATGGGCGACATCTGGATAGTTTTTATAAAGCCAAAGGTTTAAGCTGTTAATCCTTTTATTTCCCCTCACTCTTGACCTTCGCAAAATCGCACCTACTTAATATTTCCAAAAATTTTGCATCTTACAAGTATTTTAGTTGATTAATTGGTGTCTGGATCTGGATTAATTTGCCGCCTAGCATCACAGTTTTGATTTTATCTGTCGAAAAGGTTGGTTTTCCAAACCCTGCATTTACTTTTGGTATTTATGCTCTTATTCAAGTGATTTTATCTTGTTGAAGTGTGCTGGGTCTCTCTGGTAGTATCAGGATGTTTGTTTGCCTGCTATAATTTGAGTATCTTGCCCGTAGTGTACTACTGTTGAAATCTTGCTAATTTGTGCGTAAAATGAAGAAGAGTTTATAGGGTTATGCTTACTTGTTGTTGATTTCTAATCAGAATCAGTAGAAGTCTAAGTACCTCGAGGCATTAGGTGTTATGGGTTCTGCTAAAATTTGAGTTATGCACACTTAAATTTTATTTCGGGGGTTGCGGGGTTGACTTCAAGAATATGGATTGAGATTAAGCACGGTTAGTCATTTGGCGAGCTGGATTGAGCTCGCCGAATCACTCGGCGGTTCGCCTAATGTCTCCATCTTGCCTTTAAGTTCATGCTCTACTTGTTGTTTGGCTCTGTAACTTTCGGCGAGAAGCCTAAAGTTGCAAAAGGTGTTCGGCGACTCGCCGAAATGTTTTTCTTGATCGCCCTTAGTCTGTATCCCTGAACTCATTTGCACTGTAACTTTCGGCGAATTGACTCTTGCTCGCCGAATACCGTCAGCGACCCACCAAATAATCATCCCATCGCCAACTTGTCTGAACTTCTCTAGCTAATCCTATTTGCGAGCTCAATCAAGTTCGCCTAAGCAATAAGGCGACTCGCCGATAGTGTTTGCAAGTTTTCCTAAACTTTCTTTTATGTGATTTTAGCTGACAGTTTTCTAACTCCTTCCCGATATTTTGCAGAAATGGCTAGATCTAAATTTGCTGGAAGAAACCTGCCACGGCAAGGGAAAGCAAAAGGAGTTACAATGAAAGAGAATGCAGCTACATCTGAGGGCAAAACTAAGAAACTTTCCACGATTGGTGAAAAAGGAAAAGGTAAAGGAAAAGCACCTGCGTCACCAGAGGCGAGCTCTGACAATGAGGGAATCCATGATACTTACCTTACCACCTCAGAGAGTGAGGGTGAGCAGCAGGAACCCCAAACTATGGAGTCAGATGATGATAAACTGGTAGTAGCACGTAGGGCAGAACTACGCTCTAAAAAGTTGAATGATCCATCTAGGATCAGAACCCCTCAGGCGACCACCTCTCCTCCTCCAGTTCCAGAGCAGGCAATGGTGCCTGCACCACCAATACAAGGTCCTCATCCCAAGTCAATGAACATATTAAAAATTGAAGGGCTGAGGACAATTCTTGAAGAGAAACGTCTGACTACAGATGGAGTGATCGACAGGTACCCAGAAATAATGGATTGCCTGAAACACCATAAGTTCCAAATCTTCAACAAACCCTATGGCCCTTATATTCCAAACTGGGGAAGAGAGTTCTACACTGCATACAGTGCACTAATACCCCAGAAAAAGTAGCTAGCAACAGGTTTCAAAGAAGTTGACTACGTGGTTGTTAGAGGTCGGAGGGTGAAGTGCGATAATGAGGCGATCAACATAGTCTTGGGCATGTCAACGAATATTAGGGATCACTGCTAGCACTTGATCAAAACAAAGAAGCTGGATAAGATGAAAGAGTGGTTAGCCCCACTGATTTCAGATGATTCTCCGAAGTGGTTGAACGAAGGAGCGCCAATTGAAAAGAAAAAAATGAACATTGTCGCAAGATTCTGGTTCGGTTTTATCAGCAGCACAATTATGCCATCCCAGAACAAGTCGGTTCTTCGCCTTGCTAAGGCAGCCTGCCTGGGTTGCATCATAGAGGAAACTCGTATAAACTTGGGTACGATTATTGCTTCAGAGATACTCATGCGTGCAAGGCAGCGCCAGACCTCACTTTCATTCCTAGTATTGATCACAGAATTGTGCAAAAGAGCTTGGGTACCTCGAGATGCCAAGAAATATATGGAAGTGATGCCCACATCCTCTACTGATAACCGGAGGATCGAAGCCGAATATCTTAAGGATCAGGCGGAGAAGAAGCAGAAGGAAGCTACGGACACTAAATCCATACATGCAGAGGCATTTTTGCCTACTCCGGCCCCTAGGCCTTCAGGTACATCTAATTCCACTGTTGCTAACACTCCAAGTTCTTCTGTTGCCGCGTTACCGCCAGACTAACTGCTGTCGTTGTATCTCGTGCACCGATCACTCAGGCATCCTTGATCAAGATGGGACAGCTTGCCCAGTCTACTGATTGTTGGGCTGCCAACCTAGAAAACTCTATTCCAGGCATGATTCAGACTGCCCTGCCTAATGTTGTGACACCAATGAGAGCTACCATTGACACCCTTGAGACTAGAATAACGGTGTGTGAGCGTGACCAAGGGGCCACAGATGTGGTGACAGCATTAAAGGCTGCTATTACTGCTCTGAAGACTAATGTGGATCAGTTGAAGGCCACCGAAATGTCCATGGTCTTTGGAACGGTGGAGATCCCAGATGTAACGACCTGAGAGCACCCCCTAGTCGTTACGGGCGTATTCGACCTCGAAGAGGTCTTATACCCTTATCATTCATCATAACATGTATCATAGAATAAAATCACGGAAAATTTAAAACTTTTACTTTGGAAGTTCAACTTCACTTCATATATGAAAAATAAAATCTAACTTCGTCACAATGCACCATCTAGACATAGAAGTATCAAAAATGGTGTTGACACCCAATTTTGACCCTCCACAATATTAAATTAATCATTTCGAGCTTCTTCAATCTCAAACGATTTAAAACAATTAGTTTTATAAATAATAATAATAATAAAAAAAAAATATATACTTTAAATATTAGGGATAGTTATAATTTTGAATCAATGAGTTTTATGAAATTCAAAATACTTTCAAGTTATTTAAAAAAAAAAAAAAAAGAAAGAATTTTAACAGGTTTTAAATAATACAAAAAAAAAAAAAAAGAAAGTAATTTTACCAGTTTTTAATAATAAACATGTATATTTTTGCAATCACTTTATTTTATAAATATTTGAAAATATCATCACAAAAGATTTTACATTTTAGTTAAATATTTTATTAATTTACTTTAAGTTATAGTTATAATTTCAAGTTAATTAGTTTTGTAATTGAATTAGTTAGTTTATAATTAAGTTAATTATTTTATTTTGTTAAGATTAAAAAAGCTCGTTAATTAATTTTAATTCGTTTTATTTAATCTTTAGTTGGATTCACTAATAAAATTCAACTAGGCTAGATTGTTAATTCATTTGCCTAACCTTTTATTTGCAATTTTAGCTATCAATTTTCCCACCCTAAACCCATTTGATACCAAGTTTTGGGCCTATTTCTTCAGCCCAACCGGCCCAAACTCTACTCTAAATAAACCAGCCCACTTTATTTTTTCAACAATCCAAAAATACAATACACAGCCAACAACAACAGCAAACAGTATGCTTGTTCTTCTTCTTCCTTGTGAGCAGAAACCCAGAAACAACACCAAACCGACCCAATTCCCCCTGACCCGGCCCCATCCCCTTTTTCCCTTTCAATTTCCAGCAGAACCGACAACACCAACACAGCCCCTTGCCAGCGTCTTCCTCTTCCCCAGACGCAAACCCAAA
>NW_006238938.1:3271724-3273646 GCF_000226075.1 Solanum tuberosum | reverse complement strand
GGCCTCGGTCACCCCTTTTATCCCCTTTTAATATTTTTCCTTGTATCTGAACTACGTCTGACCTGAATTCTCAAAAATGAGATACGTAGGCGGCCTATGTCGGCCTCGGTCGGTTTCTTTGTAAATTCTCTTATTTTTGTTAACCCTTGACGGGGAACTACGTTTGACCTGATTCCTGCCTCAACGGGATACGTAGGCGCCGCAAGGGTTCGGTCATATCTCCCATAAGATTTCTATTATTTCTTGTCACAATAGAAACTGGGACAAAATTTTTGAGAGTGACTCAAAAATTCTCAAGAAAGAGATCCCTCCAACAAAGTCAAGACTGAAGTTACTTTGAAATTTGCAACTGGGACAGAATTTTTGAGAAAATCTCAGAAATCCCGTGATTTGCTCACCAACAGTTCGAGATAAGCCAAGACAGTTAACTGGGACAGAAATTTTGAGGATGGCCTCAAAATTTCAACAGAGTTTATCGGCAGTTTAGAACAACTTTGAAATACTCCTCAACAAGTAATCAGATAGACCTCGAGATACCAACTTCAAAGATGTTCGCTAAAGTTTGACGTGACATGACACTTGACAGTGACCTTTTCCAAATATTATTTTTTTTTTGAAAATCTATTTTCCTTAAAAACTTTTCATTCATGCTTCAATTATTTGGCCTAAAAATATTTTGTCTTATCTATCAAGAAGCGGAAAATCAGAAAAATCAATCGGAGATAGCAAGACAAGGAGCAGACAGCCGAAGAGATCAACACAGATCAGTTCATTTTTAAACTAACAATTTTTCTGTGGATGCAGGTCTATAGGTTGCCCCAAAACCAGCATACTCTTCCTTTCAATGAATATGGAGAAGTCAAAAGGGCGAGAAGCTCCCCAAAATTGATAATTTTTTTTGTGGATGCACGAAATATTTTATGCTGCTTATATCAAGGATTGTGGAATATGAATAACATTATTTTACTCAATTCCCAACAAGGCGAAGTCCATAATGAATGTACAACTATGTTCGGAAATGGAATGAACGAAAGCTGCGAAGAGATCAGTATTATTATTTAGCAACTGAAAATACCTGGAAGATATTTATCTGCATTATATTATCAAACACGATAATATTCTTACCCTGAAGGTTATTTATATTGTATTGCCGAATAAGACGATATCACTACCCGGAGAGTCATTTATATCGTATTATCAAATGAGATGATACCACTGCTCTGAGGGTTATTTTTATTTGTATTATCGAATGAAACGATACCACTACCCGGAGAGTCATTTATATCGTATTGTCAAAGAGATGATACCACTACTCCGAGGGTCATTTTTATTTATATTGTCGGTTGAGACAATACCACCATCCCAAAAATACCCAAAAGATCACTTATGTTGCTCGGTGAAGCATTATCTTCGTTCGGTATCAGGGAGGCATCATCAAAATATTCATGCATTGCGGGAAAAATGTCATGCATTGCGAGAAAAAGAGATTCATGCATTGCAAGAGAAGATTCATGCATTGCAAAAGAGAAAGAAGTCATGCATCGCGGAAAAAAGTCATGCATCGAGAGAAAAAATTCATGCATTGCAAGAGAAGGAAATCATGCATAGCAAAAGAAAGATTCATACATCGCGGAAAAGAAATCATGCATCGCGGGAAGAGATTTATACATAGAAAGAAGAAGAAGTCATGCATAGCAAGAGAAAGAAGTCATGCATAGAAAGAGAAAGGGTCATGCATTACAAGACAAATCAAAAGAAGGAATTCAAGCATTGCAAGAGAAGTCATGCATCGCGGGAAAGAAATCATGCATCGCGGAGAAGCCATGCATAGCAAGAAGAAAAGTCATGCATTGCAAGAGAAAGAAATCATGCATAGCAAAAGAAAGAATTCATGCATCGCGGGAAGAAGTCATGCATCGCGA
>NW_006238938.1:3270083-3271601 GCF_000226075.1 Solanum tuberosum | reverse complement strand
AGATCATGCATAGCAAGAGAAATAATTCATGCATGTCGGGAAAAGATCATACATTGCAAGAGAAAATGATTCATGCATCGCGGGGAAAGATCATGCATAGCCAGAGAAATAATTCATACATCGCGAGGTAAGATCATGCATAGCAAGAGAAAGAATTCATGCATCGCGAGAAAAGATCATGCATAATAAGAGAAAGAAGTCATGCATCGCGAAGAAGTCATGCATTGCAACAGAAAGAGATTCATCCATCGCAAGAGAAGATTCATGCATCGCGAAAAGAGATTCATGCATCGCGGAAAAAAAGATTCACGTATCGCGAGAAAGATTCTCCCATCAAAAGAGAATCAACATCAACTGCATCATTTTCCTTGCAAATACGACATCAAAAGAAATATCAACATATTACATCTGCCTATTTTATTACTTCGTCATCAAAAGAAGAGTACATTGAAGATTATATTACAAATACAAAATACAAGCTTTATTTGCTTCACGTCAAACCCGATAGAGTTTACGTCAAATATTCAAGGAGAACAATCAAGTGTCAACACGGTAAAAGATACTATCTCTCCATTTGAATTGCATTTCTATGCTAATGAATTTTATCTCAGTCTTTGTCGAGAGCATCCGAAAGGATGAGTTCTCCAAAACAAACCACAGGTGTGGACGACATAAAAAAGGATGCAGCACAACGTGGAACTTTTCTTAGCAGCGAACTGGGACATAGTCTAAAGAGGGGTGTCAAACTCTTAGGACGCGAGCTGAGGAGCGACTTCCACCACAATCAAACCACACCCCTATCAAAGGCATGTGGGTTTTTTCTTAGGTTTCCTGGTTTCAGTTTCGCATCCGGAAATATTTGGTCTCTACCGGAAGTATCTTTCCAATCTGAGTGACAATGCACCAAGAGCTTTGAAATTATGTCCGTGTAAGTTCTTACTTATGGGTGTGAAGTGCACCACATTCATGGCTAAGAGATTGCAAGCCTCCTTTCCATACTTGACTTACTTGTCACTCTTCCAAAAACAAAGGTTATCTAGCATAATAGATTTCCTTTTCAACCAATCGAGTCGAACTACAAGCAGCCTGATTCCCTAAGATTTAAGGATATGTAGGCGGGCTCAATGTTGAAAACTTGGCTGTATTCCGACATTCTCTCTTAAATCTTATTCCCAAGTGTTTCGGTCTCTTCATAATTCGATATCGGAATAACTTTTGAGTCCTTCAAATCGTGCGTTAAATCAAGCATATCGAACTACAAGTGGCCTGAATTCTCATATAGCCTGAGATATGTAGAAAACCTGATACCGAGGTTCGGCCATATTTCTAAAGTCCGTGACAATATCCCTTTCCTAAAGATGAAGTTGTAGTCGGTCAAAATTGGATTCGTCAATTTCGTTTGTCTCGAATTTCTTTCATCAATCCAAGTCAAACGAGGGACAGTTGTTGACACCCAATTTTAACCCTCCACAATATAAATTAATCATTTCGAGCTTCTCCAATTTCAAACGATTTAAA
>NW_006238938.1:3266303-3270019 GCF_000226075.1 Solanum tuberosum | reverse complement strand
AAAAAAAAAAAAAAAAGAAAGTAATTTTACCAGTTTTTAATAATAAACATGTATATTTTTGCAATCACTTTATTTTATAAATATTTGAAAATATCATCACAAAAGATTTTACATTTTAGTTAAATATTTTATTAATTTACTTTAAGTTATAGTTATAATTTCAAGTTAATTAGTTTTGTAATTGAATTAGTTAGTTTATAATTAAGTTAATTATTTTATTTTGTTAAGATTAAAAAAGCTCGTTAATTAATTTTAATTCGTTTTATTTAATCTTTAGTTGGATTCACTAATAAAATTCAACTAGGCTAGATTGTTAATTCATTTGCCTAACCTTTTATTTGCAATTTTAGCTATCAATTTTCCCACCCTAAACCCATTTGATACCAAGTTTTGGGCCTATTTCTTCAGCCCAACCGGCCCAAACTCTACTCTAAATAAACCAGCCCACTTTATTTTTTCAACAATCCAAAAATACAATACACAGCCAACAACAACAGCAAACAGTATGCTTGTTCTTCTTCTTCCTTGTGAGCAGAAACCCAGAAACAACACCAAACCGACCCAATTCCCCCTGACCCGGCCCCATCCCCTTTTTCCCTTTCAATTTCCAGCAGAACCGACAACACCAACACAGCCCCTTGCCAGCGTCTTCCTCTTCCCCAGACGCAAACCCAAAAACGTCAAAGCGACAAGCAGTCCGAAATGTCAACAAACAGCAGCTCTCACAGCTTTCTCTGCAACAATCACCCACCCTGCTCCTCGTCCGGATTTTATGGGATTTTGGACGAGATCTCATACCAAACCCAGCTGCTCCCTGAAAAAAGGATTTTTTTTGAATTTTTGAAACCAAGAGAGAATTCCGTTTTGACCCTTGTTCCTATCCGTTTTTCATCCCATCTTTCCCTATAAATTGCCCTATACATTCAGTGATTAAAGGGGAGAGGGACAAAAAAATTTTAATTTGGATTTGAGGTCATACACGACAAATAAGTTGGCAAAAGAGTTTTAGAGTTTAGTTCTCAGACAATAATCACTCATACACTTGAAAACTTTACATCTAGCTTTTTGAATCTAAGTTATGAGAGGATTGACGCTTGGATTTTCTTAGCTTGTTGTTCCTATTCGAAGTTCGTGGTAAAAGAATCGCTGGCCTCAAGCTTGTTGTCGTCCAGTTCTCTGCCCCAAAAAAGGTAATACTAGTCTTTGATTCACGCCTCTTTTGTGCCTAATGTAAGGACGATTTGCTTTTGATAGTTGTGTAGTGTTAGATGTTGGTATCCTGGGAGTGTCATGACTTACTGTTGGTTGCCAAACTTTGATACAAGTTTGTTTGTTGATTCAACTGTTCTCTTGGTTTGTTTTGCTCGAAGCTTTCTAATTCCGTATGGCATTGAGTTGGTTTCGTTCTATTTTCTTCTTGTTATTCTAACTAGTATAAATCATGTGAGTTGCTTTTAAGACTAAGTTCCGTAATCCACCTGATGGTTGCTGCACCTCTAAATTTCTTATTTAATAATGTTGATTACGTATCCTTCGTTATCGGGTAATTCGAGTTAACTTGAATCAATAAATTAGTCATTTCCAAACCTCTGGAGCATTTTTCTTTTTCTTTCTTGTGCTAAACTCGCCTTATTTAAATGATCTATTTAGCTAGTTAGTTTCTCAGTTGTATGTCTTTATCATCTTCATCCGTAAATCATGCTAAAATTGAATCTTGTCATCCGTACTCAAGTTGGTTTTGAATGTCTCTTTCTTCCGCTTCTCTCAATTGCTTGGGATTTATTATCTCATTCGTGTAACATGTCCTATTTTAATCGAATTTATGTCTCCATTTAGTCTAAGTTTTAGTCGAAAAATGCTTAAGTAAAATGTAATGGATCATTTTTTTTTCTCCGTTTCTTATTAGTAATTTTCTTATCTTGTTGGCTCTGTTGTTTAAACTCATAAAGATTACGATGTCGGTAATTAGGAGGTCGTAGGATTCACTTCAACAATTATCAAAGTAGTTTATGTTTTGCTTCTGCTCTGTTTTGATAGCTACTGGTTTATCTTCTCCTTTCTTTATAATTGATCTATTGTTTATTTGTTTTAAGTTCATTAAGGTTGTGACCATAAAGTGGAAAGTTGGCTAAATAAAAATGATTTTACTAACATTCCACCTGATGCCTTCCAAGATTAGTGTAAGTTTAGGATTATCCAAGTATTGTGGCCGTATTAATTTTATTTGCCTCTAGTTCGTCGTAGAATCTATTTTGATTTAGTCAAAGTCGTGTTGTACCATGGTTAGAATGTTAACATTATATTGAGTTTTTGATCATACTGTGAATAACCTCTTTGCTAGCTTTAAATGCTATGAGATTCTTATTTTAGTTGAATCAATTTGGTATCTGCATTCCTCTTCTGCTAATTCTTGTTCTTTTTTTTATTATTTATGTTTTTTCTTGATTGAATCGTTGCGGTTGCGGTTGAGCTCACTGAACTCCCTACCTCCCTCCTTGCATATCGAGTTGGGCCACGGAGGCCCAATCTTACTTCTTGTCGAGTTGAACTCATCATTTCGAGAAGTTGGAAGCTGAAACAGATCTTGGAAAGTTCGAAAAGGGGTTGTATACAAGATATATACAGCTATATACATCGATATATAGGTCAAAAACGCAGGAATACAGGGCTGATGCAAAATACATGTATTCGGAAGCAAGAAATACATGAAAAGAGCCTATACACATGCCGATATACACTGATATACATGAGCTGTATACCAAAAACGGGTTTTGTTTAAACCCCAAAAAAGAGTAGCGAATTTGGCCCAAGAAAGGCCCAAATTCAATTTCTCCCTTACGCTTTAATTATTTAATTGCGATTACTTATTATTTGTTGTTTAACTCTAACTTTAGAATTTTTGATTAACTTAGTTGAATTCCCCAAAAGACGAACTATTCATCTGAGTTGTTTTGTTTCTAACAAAACTTATTTTATCAACTCTTGTATTATAATTTATAATCTTTAGTCAAAAAAAAAAAATTATTAGTTTAAAATAGTTTTTTTTTCATAAACCAATATGACTCAAAAAAAAAAAAAATCAACTAATTTAGTTTCAATCCTAATTACTTGTCGCTAATTCAAATATTTCAATTAAGGTCCCATTTTCTTAAAAAATAAAAATTGCTATTTGTTTAACTATTTTATCAAAGTTAATCTAATAATGTAAATTATTATTATTAAATACTTACTTAGTCATTTTCTCAAAAAATGTTAGTTAAAACTTTTATTCTTCAATTAATTTAAAATGATTCTCATGCTTTAATTTATTAAATTGGTTTAAAAAAATGAATTAAAAAAATTCTAATTAATCTAGTTTTATTAAAATTCTAATGACTTGTATTTCGAGTCAAATGTTCTATTTTGGATCTTTTTCTCTAAAAAATAAAATAATAAAATATATCATTTATTTAATTATTTTCTTAACCAAATATTGTAAGTTATTACTTTTGTGTTAAATAACCTTTTCTAAAAAATAGTCAAAATATATTTTAGTCAAGTCGCAGGTCAACCGCATGTTAGCGGACACTTTGAATGCTTAAACCCTTCTCAAAGTGTAAATTGAACCCCGAACCCTCTTTGGTATTTTCAAATGATTTTTTCTGTTTAAATCTTTGAAAATTATAAGTTTTCTTAATTTCTTTAAAAAATTAAGTGGCGACTCTTTCTAAGTATTT
>NW_006238938.1:3263982-3264729 GCF_000226075.1 Solanum tuberosum | reverse complement strand
AGTTCATAACCAATACATAATACAAGGTAATTCATGAAGTAATAACATAATCAACATCAATATAAGCAATTGACATATTCCCTTCATAGCCTTCAAGGCTTCATTCAAAGACTCAACCCTAATTTCATAGAAATTATACATAACCTAGGGTAGAATCATCATACAAACATGAATTACATAATATCACATTCAATTCATAACCTTCAATTAATATCCAACACAACTAGGGTTAGAATTAGGAAAAGAAGGAGAAACATGGGTCTCATGGGAAATTCTTCAAGAAAACACCAATACAACATAAATTCATCCATTATTGTTCATATAACATCAATCAAAGTCAGTTTATAACATCAATTTCACTTTAGAAAGAAGACCCACGTTTTTGGATTGAAACTTAGAAATTGGAGATTTTGAAATTCATCTTGAAGGGGCCTCTTGGGGAAAGGAATCCCAAGAGTGATAAGCAACCATACCTTATAGATGAATTAACCACGAAAATCCGAGTTGAACCCTTGGAGAGTTGGTCTTCTTTTTGAAGCTCCAATCTTCTTCAATAGAGTTCTTGAGAAGAGAGAGAGAGTAGAGAGAAGGAGGAACTTTAGGTTTAGATCTTTGGGGTTTTGTGTTTGAGTGATAAAAGTGAGGTAAATTGACTTAAAAATCATTATATACACGACCCCTAAAGTACTCTAAATACCCCTCACTTAAATGGACTCTTTAATGAAGTAAAAATAGATTTCTGCATTT
>NW_006238938.1:3217225-3263902 GCF_000226075.1 Solanum tuberosum | reverse complement strand
TGCGATGCGGAGCTGTTCCCTGAAGATATTTGGAATTAAATTTTGAGACAGTAGAGTCCGCGACACGACCGCATCGCGAACTGACTTTTTGCTCCTTGGGGGAGCAAGTGCGAGACGCGCCCCTATTCCCTCCAAGTGCAATTTGCAAGCTGCCTTGGCAGCTTGCTTAGCCAAGGTTGGGGTCCTCCTCGGAGACCCTTAGGGTGGCCTCAGGGCGTCGTATTCAAACATTTTGACCCTATGAACATATATTTACATATTTTAACCCTTTTTACAAGATTATACCATCATACGACACTCCCAAACTGCCCAAAACCTAAGGACACACTAGAACACATTCTTCTCTAATTTTTGGACGTCTTGATCGTTTCTTGACGTTTAGACTTTTACTCTTCCAAACCAAGTCAATTACATTAGTTTAGGTTTATAAACATCATTTTGACTATTTTTAAGTCATTATTCATAAGATGAGGCTCTAACTTAAGTCATAGAATTTCTGGGGTGTTACACCAGATGTGCTAGAAATGCTTTCGGCCACCACCAGAAATGAGTATAGAGTTGAGCAGACAGCTGAGCCTGAATCGGAGGCAGAGACAGATGAGAAAATGCTCGAGGAAACTGTGGATGTTGCAGATGAGGACCTGACAGAGACTGAAGCAATTAGGATAGATGCGGCTGTAAAGGCTTCCATGGCAAACACACATTTTGTTGCTCTAGTGAAGCTGGTCCTTCTGGTGTGACCCAACGTACAGGCCAAACTGATACCCCGGGCACTGATACATAGACAGATGGAACGACTGCTTAGATAGGATCCCCTCTTTACCTCCCTCTCTATCTTTCTTCATTTTAAATTCTGGATATTATGTTGGTTGCATTTGAGAACAAATGTTTTTTAATTTGTGGTGGGGTGTGGCCCACCTTTGTGTGCTATATTCTTGGGTTGTGAGTCATAAAGTTGTGTTTTACACTGCTTCTTGTGGATGTTTGAGCTTGTGGCTCCTTTTATTTTAAATTGTAAATGATTTTCACCCTTTCGAAAAATTTTAAAATTTTTGCCACCTCTTGTACGTGTGGAATGTGGCTGTTCTTTAGCAAATTTGAGTCTCAGTTTTGATCAATATTGATGACTCAAATAGTGCTCATAATCGAACAAACATGAATATGCGGCTACGATGAGTCCAATTAAAGTTACATAGTCAATATGTGAACTATTTGCATCTCGGTGTGACTAGCCAATTATCGAATTGATTCTTTTGTGATGAACGTTGCACACTAGTGAAAGTGTGGAGTCTTGTTTGACTTTGGTGTCGATGCCTTGTGTGATGAACTTACTGTGAACCATGCATGATAACACCTAGAATTTGCCCCATTGGTCCGGTCAAGTAAGTAAGGCTATCTCTTGATATGATCTTAGGTAACTTCGAAGAGTGTTAGCCAATTTGACATATACCTCTTTTGTGGCCTACCTTGTTAGTGTGTGAACCTCTTTTGAACACCCTTGAGCCTTACCTTTCTTTGGAAGAAACTTGATGAAAACATGACCTTTCTTAATCTGCTACCTATAATCCTCGTGATTCGTGGTTGATTGAACAGCCAACTTAGGCCAAAAACCTAAGTTGGGGGTGTGGTGAAAAGAAAAGGCAAGTTGAGAAGTGCAAGAAAAGTCCCCTTTAACCCATGGTGTTGAAAAAAAATGGAACCCCTCCATACAAAAACAAAAGAGAAAGAAAAGAATGAAAACGTTGTGGAATAAAGTACAAAAGAAATGGGGTTCCTAAGCAATCCATGGAAAGTGAATAATGGGATGACTTATGAGCACTAAAGAAATTGATGAAAGAAGATGAAATAGAGTGTTGAAAGCACCACATTTCACGAGGATGAAAGTCATTGAGCCTAAATGACCATACCTTTGCACTCTGCCCCATTACAAGCCTTGAAAAGACCTTTTTGATCTTGAGTGAGCTGAAACAATTGTTGATTGGAAAATACGAGCAAACCTATGGGTGAAAGCATGCATTGTGTTCTTCTTTGTGAGAGTGAGCTTTGCATTTGATTCCAGAATTTTAAATGATTAAACCTTTGTGTGTGAATATGGAATCATTCTTTGTGTGAGGGCATTCGAATACCTTTGTTGAGCTCGAACTTGCATTTGAAGCAAGTATAGTAAGCTTGACAATCTTTGATAATGGTGTGTCACAACTTGAATCTTTAAGTATACAATTGATTCTTGCATGAGTAAGTTGAGTCTTGTTGTGTACATTCATGGTTGAGTCTTGTGTAGCACTGTTTGAGACATTCCTTTTGGACTGCCGAACTTGAGTTTTACTTGAGGAAAGCAAAAGTTTAAGTTGGGGGTGTTGATGGGTCCACAATTTTGGACTCATTTAGGGCTATATTTTGATAGAATTAGTGTCCTCAAAATGCATATTTTGTCTCAATATCTGATGAAAATCCTTGAGTTTCAGATATTTAGAGTTTGAGGGAAAGCATGGACACTACTTGGCAAGAAGGAACAAGGCGGCTGAAAAGAACAAAGAAATGAAGGCCAGAAGATCGCCGATCCCAGTTGGCGAGTCGCCGATGGGCTTGGAGTTTGCCTTTTGTTCCAGTGTGCTGTGCCCTAAAGGAAAAGGTCAAGTTAGTGATCAAATGGAGCAGTCGGCATGTCGCCGATCAGTTCCTCAAAGCAGTACCATATCACCCAACGACTCAAAATGCAAAGAGGTTGAGGGCTAAAGGAGGAAGGCGATGAAATCAACCAAAAGGCGGATCACCGAGCGTCTCGGTGATCCCGACTAACTGCGCTGAATAGTCCTCCGCAGCACAAATTTTTGAACATTATAAATACTTGTTTAAACATATAATATCATATCACTTCTATTATTCGAACTTTTTACAGTTTTGTGAGAGTTTAAGTTTTAGAGGGTTTTGGAGACTTTGTTCTAAGACCTTAAAGATACAAATGGTTTAAACTCCAAGAAGTTGGACGTGGGTCTCGAATATTCTTCACTCTTGACGTGTTTTAAGACTTAATTCTTCATACCCAGTTGATGGAAACTAATATTGGTATAAATTTTTATCTCTTTTACATGTCTAGCTAAAACCCCAATTCTTGGGGTGTGATTTTGTGAATATGGGTTAAATTATCTATTGGGTCTTGCTTGTTGATGGTTTATTTGTTGTTTAAATGTGATTTCGTTTAGTAGTTGTGTATGAACTTAATGGGATTGTAGTTGCAAATACGATTTCATCTTAGTGTTTTTGGCTTGCTCGAGAGAGAGGTCGTAAAACTAAGACTACTAAATTGATAGCCGGTGGTATTGGGTCGACATGGGGTCAGCTTGAGAGAGTGAATCCTAGTCCTTCTCCCACACATTCAGCTCGAGAGAGTGAATGGGCTAAGGCGAAGGCTGTGCTTAATGTGGCAACTCGGTGTTCGAGAGAAACCGCGTTGATTCGGGGTAAGTTGCTCGAGAGAGAATTTAGCCCCACTATAGTCTAGCCTAGTCACAAATGCTCAACAATTTACTATCAAAAGTATGTACCCGATAGTCTAGTTTAACCCGTATTCCTATCACATCCCAAGAATCCCGTCTCCATATCTCGTTTCCTTATATTTTTACTGTCTTTTTTAGTTGTTAGTTAATACAAACCCCAATTGATAATTGACGCTTGCGTCACTCTTTAGATGTAGTTTTTTTTTATTCGTTAATATTTATAGCTATGACTAATTATAACTTGATTTTATTTTTCTACTAATTCTAAAAACCACTCCCTGTGGGAACGATCCTAACCCTTGGTTGGGTTATATCACTACATGCGATCGTTTGGCACTTGAACTGAAATTGTGTCAGTTGATTACGTCGAACATGAGACAGTTCAACTAAAGTTCGAGATGTTGAAAGCCAATACGAGAACACAAGAGGGGATTGAGGTGGATATAAAAGATATCTTGAGCGTGTGCAACCAACCCAAACCAATAACAATCCATGAAGTTGGAGTAAATGATATGATACTAGATTTGCAAGAAAAAGCAAAAAAGATCATAAATGGAAACACTAGTTCATGGGGAATCAAGAATGTCATTCAATTGAGGGCCAATAATCATGAAAAGCATTTTCAAGTGGCCTAGTGACTCTCTCAATCTTTCCCAAAGATCCAAAACGCAAGAATGACTCAAAATTGGGTAAGAAATTCAAGTTTTCAAAGTGGAGGGATCAAGTGAAATGTTTGATGCTCTAATGCACTCCCCACACTCCTCAGTGTAAAAATGATCTAAAGTTGGGGAGAAGGTTCATTGCCTTGAAGTGGAAACACAAAGGGTGATGTACCCGGCGTTGTGCCGCGACGTTAAATTGTGTGGTTGATGGGAGGCAACCCATCGGTATCAAAATATGTTTAATTTCAAGTTTTTTTAATTATAAATTAGAATTTATTTATGTTTTTGACTAACCCTCATAATTTCAAAGTTCGTGGTGGTGTTTTGAACAAGTTTGAATGTATAAAATTGATTGGGATTGAAGTTTGGGGTGAAAACACCTTCAAAAATAGGATTTGGCACATTTTTGGACACCCAAGAGCTCCTAAGAAATTAGGCGGATCTCCTTTTTTGCGCTTTCATCACCCGAATGGACAGTAACTTAAGCAAGTCTAGCACCAAGTTACTCATCGTGATCGCAAAAGCCTTTGGCCGCGATCGCGATACGTTAAAACCTCAAGTCTGCGATCGCGAGTGACTGGTGTCGCATTCGCGTAAGGTAAAGCAAATTCTTGTCGCGATCTCAAGGAGCAGGGTCACAACACGATGACTTGCGTGAATTTAAAAATGATGCAGTTTTAAATCAGGTTCATTGTACCAAATAACTCCCTAAAATGTCCCAAATACTTCTCCCCCTATAAAATCAATTCCTTAGGTCATTTTGTTGCAAGAACTCCCTTCAAGTTTTTGGTCCTCACTTAAGGTATGATCTTTCCCTTTCTCTTGATTAGTTTTGAAATTGGTAAGTAGTTTGAAAAAGGGTTTATTCTCACCTTACATTGTGATCATGATTTGTGATTGAAAAACTGACTTTTTGGGTTGGGTGTTGTTTAATGTTGCATCCTAAGTGTAAACTTAAAATTTTGGTGTTGGGGTGTTGAATATCATGTGAAAAAGGCATGAGAAAAGGTTGCTCACAACCTATTAGATGAAATGTCAAAGTGAAGTTTAATTTTCTGGGTTGAATTATTCTACGCGATCGCGATGTCTCATCCCGCGATCGCAATGTATTAATTTTTGAAATTTCGCAATCGCAATGTCTAATCTTGCGATCGTGATGACTTGAAACTTTTCAAGAAAAGAAAGCGGAGAGGGTGAAAGTGAGTCTCACGATCTCATAGGTCCATCTCGCAATTGCGCTGAATCGTTTGCCTGGCCGAATTTTATGCTAAAAACAGTAACTTCACCCCTTTTTGCTTGATTTCTTTTTCACTCACTTCTTTGGCATAATTTCTTGATAATACATTGCTTTACCTGCCTTTAATTTTTTTTTGACATGTTTGCATCTTGTATAGGTACTTTATTTGCAAAAGCATGGCTGACAATGTCAACCAAGTTGAGGAAAAAATGCAAGAAAATGTTTTGGGGAATGAAATCTATGATCAAGAGCGATTTGTGTCTGCCAAATGCCACCGGTTGCATGATCGCCTCCTCACAAAAAATATCACAAAGGAGAGGGGTCTTCTCTTGACAAATCTTCAAGAACGCATGCCAATTTCTACGCGCTGATTGAGGCTAGTTGGTGGTTGTGTTTCAAAGAGAAGCCTATCAAGGATAATTACATGGTGGTGCGAGAGTTCTATGATAATGTCGCCGAAACCAACTTCTTCGATGACTTGGTAGTTACGGTCCAGGGCAAGCAAGTTCGTTTTGATCTTGTGAGGATCAATGCTTATTATGGCCTTTTTTATGTTGATAATGATGTTCATAAGGCATGAGCAAGAGACATGGGCCAAAAGTTCCTTGTGACACACTTGCATGGTGACCATAGCTCTAAATGGATTGAGAATAACCACCAGATCGACTCCTCAGAGTTCACAGTTGAAGCCAAGACTTGGATTTCCATCATCTATAGTAGGGTGATTCCTTCGAGGAATGAGATTGATGTGTCTCTTAATAGAGCACTTTTGATTTGTGCCATCATAGAGGGGATTCCTATTATTATTATTGGGCAGTTTATTGTACAACACATTCAAGAAGTTGTCTTGGAATGTTCAAAGAGTTACTCTTACCCTTCTTTGATTACTTATCTATGATTGATAGATTAGGTGGAGCCACATGAGAAGTCCTGACGGCCCTATACATTCACCAAAAAAAGGGTTTAAGGTAAGTAATGAAGAAAAGGAATATTGATGTGCAAGATCTAGCATTTGGCACATTCACTAAGGACATTGTTTCACCTGGTTTAGACTCTATCCCTCCTCCAGCTGAGATGCTATGGAAGGGACCACTGACACTAGTCCACTTATCAAAACAGATGTAGGTTTTGGATACTCAAATTCACTTGCATATTCGAGAGTTAACTTGGAGTCTTCCTATATGACCTAGAGAGAGCTCTTCAGCCTCAAGTAGTGCTACTTCTACCCTTTCCACTCTAGTGCAAGATCAGAAAATTTTCAAAAATAGAATGGAAAAAATGGAGAGGATGTAGAAAAAAATGAAGAAACATTAAAAGAAGAAGAGTAGATTTTTGAACAAGATGATGAGTGCACTCCGAAAATTATGTGGCTCGGGTGATAAGGCTGATGATGATGTCCTTGCAGATCCTGATAGCTCATTGGATGAGTGATGATCTTTGCAAGGAGTCCCTCATAATCTCTTTTTGATTGTGGTATTGTAAGGACACAATTACATTTTCAGTTGGAAGTGCCTCTTTTATCGTGCTTATTTTAGATTGGTTTTGCATTTGACTATGCCCTTGTCGGGCTTGTTTTATTTTAATTTGTGGATGGTGTGCCCTTGTCGGGGTTCGTGATATATTATGTTGTGTTCGTTTGTTTTATTTTGTTTCTTGTACTTGATGGCTTCTTTGTTTTTGTTTTGATGATTGAGATATGGATTGACGATGTCCAATGATGGTTAGAGTGACGACTTTCATAAGGGTAAATCGTTGATTACTTGTGAGTGGTTGATTGGTGTTGGATGTGGCGAGTCTGATTAGCTCACCCCGAATAGATGGATGAGGTTGCTTGATGATGGATTGGCTGATGACTTTCTTAAGGGCAAAATCATCATATATTTGGGAGGTTATGGCATGGTTAGTACTAAGAATATAGTCTTGCTGGTGGAAAATATTGAGCATACCCCTCCGTGTTTGAAAGTTGAGCATGTGTGAATGATTCGGTGACAACTCTTACAACTCTTTTTGTGACTTTTGATTCGTTAGCGGTTTAAATGTTTGATGTCACAAGTATTTTTGAAAGGAAATAAGATTCTAAACCACCTTAATTGATTTGCATGTCATATGTGGTGAGTTGTTGAATGATGTCTTGTGTTCTCTTTTGTAACCTAGAACTTGCCGGTTGGTCTTGAAATGTTGGCCTTGATTAAGTTTGGTTGGAGAAATAATCTTAGGCTTTCTTTGACGTTCTTGAAGTACACTTAGCCTAAAAACCCCACATTTGCACTAAATATATACTTAGTTGCCCCCTTTGAGTCTTATCCTTTTTACTGGCAACCACAGAACATGCCTTGTCCTTTTTTTTAAAAGTAACCCTATTTTGAACCCTTCCTTCCTTTAACTTGAGAATTGTGAAAGTTTGGGCTAAAAGGCTAAGTTGGAAGTGTTATGGAAAACTCATAGATTGGATGCTTACCGCATGAGATCTTGATTAAAAAAATGAATAAATGAGACTTGAATCCTCCAAAATGTTGAAAATGGTTGCATGTGGGGCATTTAGAGTGGAAATAAGAAAGGAAATATAGAAAATATTGTGAAATATACATTGAGTTGTAAAATGAAGAAAAATGGAAAAGTTGGTGAATGATGAGTTGTTGTGTAGTGTTCAAGGAGGCTATAGTCACTTGTACCTAAATGATATCATAACCTTCCCCAAGCCTACATTACAAACTTAATAAAGGCTTTTGAGATTTCTAATTGAATGAAGTTGAGTCAATGTTGATTGAAAATCTGACCAAGCTTATCGTGTGGCATTTGTGTTCATGGGATATTCTATTGTGAGTGTGAGTGTTTGACTCTTTCTCCTGTATCTTGTAAATACTTTGTGAGTGTGCTGGGACATTTCTTTCCTTGTGAGGTGATGAGTTGGGGATTTCGACTTATTTAGGGCTTAATATTCAGGGATTTAGTGACCTCAATGCCTATTTTATGCTCATAACTGATGTTAAAATGTTAATATGCGGCAATGAAGGCAAAAGAGTAGGGCAAGGACATTACGATGCAAATAGGAGCGAAAAAGCTGAAAAAGTTGAAAGAAATCAAAGTTGGTACTCGCCAAAGCCACTCGGCGAGTCACCGAGTGGACCTTCAGCTAGCCTAAAGATCCAGCATGTCAGCCCATGGACAAAACCAACTTGGCGGTCAAACAAGTGATTTGGCGACGCGCCAAATGTTACAAAGAGAGGTGGTGAAAAGCCACGCCAAGAAGGCGGGAAGAGGAGAACTTGGCGAATGGCCGATCAGTTCAGAGAATTCGACTCACTTTGCTGAAAGTTACAGAACGATTTGGTAAGAAGACACGCCAAAAAGGTGAGAAGAAGAGCACTCGATGCATCGCCGACCAGTTCGGCGAATCCCGACTTACTTCACCGAGTTGACTCCGTGCTGAAATTCTTGGAACGTATAAATGTAATTTTGAAAAGAAGAGAAGGAGTTCCCACATTGTTCACTTCTGGGTTTTTGAGTTTTTACATTCTAGAACATTGTTTTTACATATTGGAGTAGAGATTTAAGGATTGTGAGATTTTTAGCCTAATTTCCAGCATTTGGAGACTTACGGATTGTTGTCAATTCTGATGGAAAACTTCGTTGGTAAGTATTTCTCATTCTTTACTATGTTTGGCTAAAACCCAATTCTTGGGGTGTGATTATGTAGTTGAATGCGTTAATTAGCTAATGGGTGTTGTTATTTACTGATTTCATTGTTGTTTTGAAGTGGGTTCAATTAATTGTTCATGTTTTAATTGAGATATTGTAGTTGCAAATGCAATTCTAGCTTAGCACTCGATACTTCCTTGAGAAAGAAGTGTTAGAGTCGAATTATTAGTTGATGATTGTATTGATTTCATTGTTACAAATCTAGCTTGAGAATGTGGGTTTGATTGCAATCTTGCAAATCTATCTTGGAAAAGTGGATTGATTAAGGAAATGGGTTGTTCAATTGTGTTTTTGAGGTTCGAAAGAACTCACTTGAATTGCAATAGTCGATTGAGAAATGACTATTGCACTTAAAACCTAGCCTAACCACCGAGATTCAACATCTTTGAGTAACTCGTAATCACCCATTACGCGAAATTATCATTCAACTTATTACACTCCCAATAAACCTTCTCTACTTGTTTACTTCCGGTTTTTAGTAGTTATAAATTGGTTACCCGAATCCCCCCATTTGATATTAACTGTCAAAACTTTGTGATTTACTTTGATGTTGAAAACCTTCTACCTCTACAAATAATTAGGACACAATTTTACTTCTTAATTGAATTCTTTACTGTATCACTCCCTGTGGGATCGACCCCAACTCTTAGTTGGGTTTATACTTGTTAGCGACCGCCTACACTTAGAATTGAATGAAGTGTAGTTGAGCATTACCATGAGGGCATGTAAGTTGATAAATCAGTTATTTTGAAAGTTCCTAATTGAGTCAAGTGATCATGAAAAAGAGCTAATGAGTTGAGCCACTTCTTGAGTTTGAGTTATTGTCACTTAACGATTCTTGGTTCTTGAAAATGTGCTACAACAATGAGGGAGTTAATTTGTGAAAATTTTGCATGTGGACTATTTGTTAGTACCAACCAAAGTTATTTTCTTTGTGCTTGATTGAAAAAAGTAAAATTTATTTGTGGTGTGTATTGATATGAGAGCCTCTTATGTTTTTTATTTCATTACTTGAGGACAAGCAAAGTTTTTAAGTTGGGGTGTTAATGAGTGATGGATTCCACTCATTTGAGGTTGTTTTCATAGTTATTTTGGCTTGCTTTGATTTAGAATTGATGCTTTTAATGTGATTTTCTTCATATTTGCAGGAAAATGAAATGGAGAGTTTATTTAGAAGATGTTTGAAGAAACCAAGTGGAATTGAAGCAAGAAGAGGTTAGTTGGAAGAAAGTTGAACTGGCAGAAGTTTACTCAACGCGGCCGCGTGAACTAGAGGTCACAATCATGTTGCACAAGAAATTTAGATTTTGCGATCGCGTGGTAAGAGGTCGCGATCGCATGACCCAGCAACACAACTCATCGCGACTGCATGAGTTGGTTGTCGTGACCGCAAAGGGTAAAATGTCTGGCACCTGGATAGATTGGAAATTTCACTAAATTGATCCTAAAAACCTTTTTTACACTAACCAGCTGTCATTGTTTAGAGAATGCAACAATCCTAGAGAAAAAAAAATCATCTTTTAGCTTAGACTTAGAGAGAAAAGCTTGCAGATTTCAAATTGGGTAAAGATTTGAAGGCAAGTTGCCTTACAATTCAATTGTGAATTTGAAGATTGTGTTCTAGTTAGTAAAATTTCTTATTCCCTTTTTTTATTTCCTTGCTCTTTGTTGCTAGAACTATGGGTGTGATTGCTAATTGAGATTGGGGTTTTGTGCTCGAAATTGACAATTCATTTGGGTCTTGATTGCTCATTCTAATGCTTTTGTATGTGATTCCATGCTTTCATGACTAGGTTTAATCTAAATTTCATGCTTTGATCATGATTTGAGAGTGCACGCTTGAATCTAGCTTCCGATCTTCATGGGTAGCTTGAAAGAGATTCTATGAAGTGGAGAATTAGATTAATAATTATGTTTGGCTTTGATTCCTAAATATGAGCCGAAAGGAGATAATTTAGGTTTACTTTGTTGACTGCTAGACTGGTTAGAAATAGGAGTTTAGATTAAGGTATTGGAGTGTATTATTGTTGAATATAATTGAGACCGAAAAGAGATTTCACTAGAAAGCACTGTGAGACCAAAAAGAGGTAAGTGTTAATTTATGATGATCTAGCCTACCTTTGATTGAATTACATGTGTTGAGATGACAATGGAACATTATATGAGTGTTTAGTTTCGAATTTCCTAAGTCCCTATTATCCCTTGCTTAGTCTTTGCCCAAATCTCTTGTTTATTTAGAAAAGTCGCCTTTTATGTGATAGTTTATTTAAATTGTGTGCTTAGATTCAAACTCGTATCTATCTATCCTTTGTCGTTTCGATTGCTGACAAATGATCCCCGTGGGATTCGAGCATGACTATTAGTTGGATATTTTTATGAACGAAGACTGCTTAATCTTTGAACTTGTTTCGAAGGTAATTTGAGCGTTGTCATAATGCAAGGTGGTGCAATGCACGTATAACCAATGCATAAAAGTAAAAGCCCGACAAAGTCCCTCGAGCCACCTAGAATGCTTTCTTAAGCTCAACAACAAATGTAATGCAAGAAATATAATGTAGAATAGTTCCCCCAGGATGCCTGGAATGCTTCCTCGAGCTTAACAGTATAAAAGAAAACCCAAATAAATCTTCCAGGCCACACAAAGTGCTTCCTCGAGCTTATCTTTCGAAAAAGCCACAACAATTTACTTGTTCAAAAATCAAACTCCTTTTTAGTGTCCAAAAATCTTATATAAGTAGTACTATTCTCAAGGTATTCAAACCCAGAAAGTAAAACAAACTAATTAAAGTAAATTTTTCCTTTTAAAAAGCTAAGACCTTAGGAAATGATGTGCGTTCTTCAAAATTCAAGTTTTCCTAGAGTAAAATATGTAATACGCCCTCTCGGAGCCCAAAACAAAAACAAATGGTAACAAAAATTGTTTAAGAGT
Source organism: Solanum tuberosum (assembly GCF_000226075.1). NCBI lineage: Eukaryota > Viridiplantae > Streptophyta > Magnoliopsida > Solanales > Solanaceae > Solanum > Solanum tuberosum. Next base: position 3,251,878 of record NW_006238938.1, on the reverse strand, counting down.
CACACATGCATAATTCTCTCATTCCTAATTCAAATCAAGCCCAATACAGATACTGTGAGTATAAAGGCACACCAAACATGGTAAATTCAATCAAAAATACAATCACACCATACAACAACCAGTAAACACCCGTCATAGTATAGTCGAACTAACCTAAAGTTCCAGCCAGTCTAAGGCCTCAGGCCCACAATCACAATAATATCTCACTAATAGCTCGAAAATAACCAAACAAGGTACACAATCATACCAAACCAACCAATGCGCATAAATCTAAGTTTCAATTCAAGTACTCACATGGGTAATTATTGGTGTTACTATTATCTTCACCTAGGCCTTTTCTTTTATTAGTAATAGCTTTTGTGATGATATCCATATTTTATTTTGTTGCTTTTCTCATTGTAAGGGGATAGTCTCCCTTATTTACTCATTCCTAGTATTTTTGTATTAAGAGGTGTCCTTTCACAGGTGCTTAGATACTAGGTTTCCTTTTATAGTATTGGGATGAGTGAGCTGGCCTTAGTAAGCTAGCCGACTTATGAACCATCATAGGATCGGAGGTAAGGTTTATGTCCCCCTTCTTGTACTTTTGTTGTTTTTATTTATGATAAGACCTAGGATCCTTAAAATACAAAAAAATCACCTAGAAGCAGTCTAAGGATCCTATAACATCAACCAAGATTAATGCTAACCCTAATCTAAGGTTTCACAGCTAATAAAAGGGGTAAGCTAGCAACCCAAAAATGGCCAAAAAGAGTCGAAGGATCATAAAGACCTAGAATCTCATCTAAAAACCTTCCTAATGATCAATGCTACTCAATTTATCTAGAACCTAACTAAGCCAAGTCTAAAAAGAAAGAAGTTGTAAGCTACCTCAAGGACGAAACTGCACTCAAACCTTTATTCATGAGTTTTTCTTCCAAAGAGACTCAAAATGCTACCATTCTATCAAAAATAGAATATACATGTTAATACAAGATTAAATTGGGTCCAAATTTGATCCTCGAAGTTTAACAACGAAAAGAAATGCAACTTTGTCATTATGTTCCTCTCGATGTGAGGATCACATGTCCCCAAAGTTGGGCTAAGATGGGGATCAATCTGGACATCAAATGGTCCAAAATTATAAATCAAGAAATTAATGCGCAAAACAACGATTAGTCGAGGAAACGAAGCTCGGAAAAACAATAACAAGTGGGGAGGAATAGAATTAACTTGAAATCAAATAGAGTGATGAAGAAATGAGCAATTTCAACTTTGGCCGAGCTTATAAATGGAGGAAAATGGTTCTTGTACCTTGAATAAATAAGGAAGGAACCCATTAAAACTATGATGTCCGCATCGGCGGACCATTGGTGTCACGACTCGAAACTACCCTTAGTTGTAACACGATGCTTAGATCCACGAGTGATCCCAAGCTAACCTCATGGTCCAGCATGACACTAAAATATACAAAAGAAATCACTAAAGATAGTTGAAATACTAATGCAGAAGCTAAAACTGAAATAGTCTATTAAAATCAAATAGAAAAATATTTGAGTAAACATAAGCTTAAGAAAAACTAACTGTCTAAAAGCCTCTACTAAGGTGAGTTTCTAGGACAAACCACAAGCTAACTTAGAATGTCTAAAACTGAAATAGTAATATTGAATAAAATAATAAGATCATCCTCGAAAGATGAAGACTCACCAACACATACTATTGAGCTAATTAGAAGTCGCAGTGATCGTGACCTAAATGATATATATACTGATTATATATGTGAGACACTTTATCTGAAAACATTTTAAGTAATGAAGTCTAATAATCTAGAACATAAATCTTAGAGATTAAATTTTTTATACTCTGTGGGTTCATGATAATACATCTAAAAATACAAAGTTTTAAGTAAAATCATGCAAGTGATCAGGCTATTCACGAAGAAAAACTAAACTTCATTGAAAATACATGCTAATCATAGAACCTTAGGTTTTATAAAAAAATTATAGACTAAAGAGTTAAGGTTTCATTGGAACTCAATGAGTGAAGAGATATTCATTGATGAAATCTCACATACCTGAAGTAAAGATATTAGCTTGAATTCTTGAATTGAAGCTTGGAGATGAAGAAATCTATTATTTTTTAGAGAACTTAAGACCACTGATTTTGAAATTCGAAGTAAATGGCGTGAATAGGGAGATTCAAGTCGATTAAATCCCTTAACCCCACTTAGAATAGTCCAAGACATAGTGTAGGGGCTAAAAAGGTGAGGGGAAACCAAAATAAAATTCAAAAATACAAATATTTTTCACCTTATAATAATTGCATAACATATACTATCTTTATATTTGTCACAAATACACATAATATTTTGATTTGGTTAGTAAAACTCTAGTGAAAAGAAAAGTAGAAGAAGACAAAAAAGAAATCGATATAGGACCTGTTTGGAAAGCCAGACTGATAAATAGATTTGGTGAAATTGAGTGTAATTACATTGTCTGAGGTGTTTGGTTGACCATGTAAAAGTAATTAGGTGTAATTAGCAGGGAGTAATTACACTTTTCAATTCTCAAGGAGGGGTTGTGAATATTGCCGATTATTAGATGATGTAATTACAAGATTGTTGACACCCAATTTTGACCGACCTTTAACCCTTTTTGGGAATGCTATTCGATTAAATACGTTTTTTTTTTTAAATCTGTCGAGTTTAAAATTTTAAGCAATTTTGTATAAAAATTGTATTTAGTATGCATACTTTATAAAAATTATTGTAAATACTATTAAAATATTTTTAAATTATTAGTATAACTCGAAATAATTCAAATGTTTTTTAAAATTTTAGTAATTTTAATTATAGTATTTTGTAGTATTTCAATTGGATAACATTCCTTCAAATTTCCTCAAAATTGTTTAAATTGTAGCCTATTTTATTCTAATTCCTTTCAATTCTAGCCTAATCAATTTCAATAATAACCACCCTTTCATTGCGATTCTAGCCAATTGTATTTCAATTTTGGCCTTTTCAAATCCAATCCAATCTGATTTAAGATCCCTCCTTTAAATCTTGATCGTCCATCGCATTCCGTTTAAATCTCAGCCTCTCATCTCAAAACAACTCAATGGTCCTGATTTAAGATCCTAACTTTCCTATTTTAATCAAAATACCCCCTAACCTTAACCTAATTCTTCATTCTTCCTCTTTCTTTTTGAATCCGCCTCTCCTCTCTTCACAGGACCACCAATAGCAAGCAGTCGGCATAGATACATCAGCTAGGAGAGTACGTGCAGTAGCTCCGACCAGAGAAGCCACCGGACAACAGCAATGACGCTGCTCCGAGCAGTAGGCCAGCGTCGATCTCCTCTTTTTCCGGTGACAGCAGCAAAATCCGAACGACAACAACTCCAGCAGCTGGCGAGAACCACCAGCAAGCCTCAATCTCTGGCAGCAGCTCCAGTCGGCGCAAACAGCAGCAGCAGCCGCCAGCGAGAAGGTAGAGCCAACGCCGCCTCGTTTCTCTTCTCTTTCTGGCGAGAACTAGCAGCCATGTGAGGTCAGTGACACCGGAAAATAGCAACAATAAGCTCCGAACAAGCGAGCTCCGCTGGAGCTTTTGAAATTTTAAGTTGGTTTAAAAGACAGATCTCTAACAGATCCGTCCAGGTATAGTTCTTTAAAATTATTATCTCATCTTTTAATAATTTTTGTTCTTCTTTTCATTCACATTTTAGCATGGATTTTTTGATGTATAAATGTTGTTATGCATGCTCACTTTATGAGAGTTTATTCCATTTTTAATGTGAACCGTACTAGTTATGATTTCTCTTGTTCTTGCGAACTTGTTTGTTAGCTTGATAATGATATGGTGTCATATGATTTAAGCCTTCAAATGGATGATAGTATGACTGCTGAAATTGGTAATGCATAATTAACCGATTAAATGTTTCTTCGATTTCTCCTAATTATGCTAATCTCCTAATTATGCTAATCTATTAATGTTTTCTCGCATATAATTGATTATTTGAAATGGTCAATAACTCTAGTTGCTTGAACCATGATTTATGGCTTTCTTTAAGGTAATGCAATTTGTTTAAATTGAATTGATTCTTTGCTTGATCCAATAGATTGATTTTATTTCCATAATTGTCTCTTGCCCGTTTTTGATTTGTCTGATTATATGGTAATAAATTGCTTGTGAATATTAAAGAATATTAGCTTTTTTTTTAGTATGCAGATTCTCACTTGCTTTTATATTTGGTAAAAATAAAATAAAATAAAATAAATTATATAGAATTTGATTCGGTTCCCGGTTGTTTAAGGAAATAAATTATAATTGACTCCTTAATTTATTGTTTTCCTTTGCATGCTCTATTCTGCTATTATATAAAATGGCCCTTTGTCTCATTATAAAAAAAAAGGCTAGAACCATCACACGGTTGAACATTCTTACACATTCTTAACACTAAAAAGAAAAAAAATACTTTACGGTTTAAAAGAAAAGAAGTCTAAAGCATTGAACCGCTCACGCTTTGCTGTGTTGTTGTGTAGCTGATTCGGTTTGGATATTTTGCTAAAATACTTCATTGCTGATGAAACTTTCTGCATAATCAGTTAGCTCTTCTTCATTAGTTTAAATTTTGTCTTGTATTATTTTATTACGAAAGTTGTTGTGTGTTTGAAAAAATGAAATAAAAAGGGAACATCTGGGTCAGTTTTTTCTCTCTCCTCGCTCTCTGTGTGATATTATATTTGTCGTTATGCTTTACTTGTCTAAATGCTCGTTTTGCCGAATATGTATAAAATGAACATGCGCATATGTTGAATCTGCCCGTAATTAGTACTATTGTTTTATTATATTATATTATTGTATGCCATATATTTGTCTGTATCTCACTTTAGCAGGTTCGGACTTGGTTTCAAGTTCAAAGAGTCGTCATGGATGAGTCTTTCAGATGGGATCTAGTTTTCATTCGTGTTTATAATATTTGTATTATTTTATTTGGTGTTGTAATAATTTTTGTAGTAACACTCTCTATATATATATATATATGAAATAATCTCGGGGACCGCCCAAGGGGAGGGGGTTTACGTGCTAATTGCTACTTTGTCGCAAACTTACTTGTTGTTAGAAAGCACGACTATAGGAGTGTGTTCTGTTTGATCGTTCCCATTCTAATATTTGCACTCAAGATCTGTCTAAAATAAAATCAATTACTTGTCACCAATCACCTACTTAGCTTGCCTAATTTTAGTGTAAAATTAACCATGTAGTTAAATACCTTGCTTTAGTTGATTTATATGGTCGCTTTCTTCATCACTAATAATAAATATAAATAATGTATGACTGCTCCTTGCCTCATTTACTTAAACCAAGCTCCTTACATATAATGAATGAAAAACGCGTGATTATTGTCTTAATTTATTTTTACAATAATTCTGCCATTTTTAGAAAATATGTCAATAGGGATTTAAATAGTTTTAAAACATTTATTTGAGTGTAGTATTTATGCATATAGGTTTAAATAGTTCTAATACATGCCTAAGAAAATAAATCTCAACTTGTGCACACTTAGATACCATGCCTATAGGAGTTACATAATCACTCTCTTGCAATAATATTTCTGTCTATTTTTTAAAAAATCAATTGGTAACTAAAATCGGCTTTCTATAATAATTTTCTGCAACCTTTAAAATCAGTCTAATAAACTGTTGCCACTTGAAATAAACATTTCAGCATTAATAATTTGCTATTGCTTTCAAATACTTTTGCCCATTTGCATTATTATAAAGTGCCCATTTTAAATTAATTACTAATTAAATCAGTCTAATAAACTTTACCTAACTTGTAATATTTTCGCCCATTTAAAATTAATCTATATGTTATATTGAGTTTTTGTTCGTCTATGCACACACTTAAGCATGAAACATTTCACTTTATGTGTGTTTGCTAGCATGCTAAATAAAAACCTAGAGGCCAACATGAGATTTACGTGCTAAATGCTCGTCCAAAGTGTTTGACTTGGTGTCTAGGTGGGCCTATTAGGAGTTTATTTTAGTCTAAATCCACCATAATAGTAGTCCAATGCCTCTTGGATCTTAAGAAGGGACGATAGGCACCTTGTAGAGACGAAAAGCATGCGGTGGTGGGGTAGGGGTAGTTTAGGCCTTACGAAGATGATGACATCGACTCGGTCGTAATGACAAACCTTGGTTTTGTCTGTCCCTACGAGTAACAGACCGAAATAAAGAAAAGTCGAGTGCTGATTCGTAAAGTCCTTCAGAGTCTCCCTTTCCTTTCTCCCCTTTATTTGTTTATAATTATATTTATTTGGGGTAGTTTAATTAAATAAAAAAATGATATTTACCTATATAGTTGTCTACTTTCTATCTTCTCGCTATCTCTTTTAAATTTTATTTGTGCGAATTATTTAGTCTTATGTCATCACATAGTTTTGCATGTTTAATTAAATAACAAATAAATAAATTGATCTTAATTGTTTATTATTAGTTATCACCTAGCAAGCATGTTTAAATAACCAATAAATGAAGTGACCTTAAATGCTACTTGTAACCCCCACATAAATTGCATAACACACGGTCGGGACCCACATTTTGTGGACCTCGAGGGATGCTTAACACCTTCCCCTCGAGGTAATTTGAACCCTTACCCGATCTCTGGTTCGTTGACCTTTATTTAGAATTAGTTAGGTTAGATAGGTGCCCTAACACGCCTTAATTTGTTAGGTGGCGACTCTTCATTTTTTTAAAACCCAAAAGAGTTGTTAGGTCGTGCATCCGAAAGAAAGGTTCGTTTTGAGAAAAACGGGGTGCGATGGAGGGTTGGGATTTTCCTCGAATTCCTCAACCTTTCTGATTAACATTTCAGGGACCTCACTTTCTTCGACTTCCTCTAAGTCATTAATGTTAAGCTGTGCAATCTCATTATATGCCATAGTCTCAGATTCAACATTTTTATAACAGATTTTGTTGGAAAAAAGAATAACGCACAAATAAATATAAGATATTAAATAGATGGGAAAAGAACTTTCCGTTGGACAGCAGCTCGACAAGGCAGTCCGACAGCACTACGGAGACAGCGAGGCAGCAGCAGCCTGTTTTTCCCCTTCATTTCTCCGGCGAGCAGCAGTGGCGGACACCAGCTCCAACCAACAGCTCCAGCCGACTCCAACTAGCAGCCATGCACACCAGCGTGAGAGCCTGCTCCGAATAGCAGCGACGGTGAAACCACCTGCAACAACAGCAACACGCAGCGAGAAAAATAACAGCTCCGGCGAGAGATCCGACAGTAGCCGCTGCGAAAACAACGACAGCGGCAAACTCTGGCCAGCAACTATTTCCTCCGCTCTCCTCTTCTCTTCTCACGGTGGAGACAACACCTTGGATAATGTTTACAAGGACCAAAACTTTATGATTTTTGGCTTGTTGAAGACGGATCTTTTTAGATCCGTCCGGGTTCGTTTTCTCGTTCAATTCATTACCTAAGTTATTTTTGAAATAATGATTTTATGCTTGTGAGGTTGATGCGATTCCTTGTTAATTGTTGATCTTATGACCATTTCTTAGTTATTTTCTGAACGCCGGAAGCATGTATATTTTAGCTTTGTTAAAATGTCATTATGTTCTATTGTGATTTAAGATATGTGTTTAGTTACCGTTGTTGATTACTAAACTGATTTAGTAAGACATCCTGTAAATGGGTTGATTTGCCAAAATTTGTGATTAAGGATTAATTCAAGCAACTCTCCGATAATTTTTTCTTAGCTCAACAACTGACTACTGATCTCATATTGATTTGTTGATTACCATTAATGGATTTGTTCTTCTTTTTTTAGCGTTAATTAGGATCTGCTAGGTTATATATGTTTATCTAATTGCTGAAAATCAACCTTAAAATGTGTATTGGTACTTGACTTTTGGATAATGTATTTAATCATGAAAATGACTCTATGTTTTAATTATAGTAAGTAATCCCAATGAGATAATTTGTTTGTACTGATTTTATTCCTTTCCTTTAAATTATGTTCTTTGATTTTCTATAATTTTTATTAATTTGCTGACTTGTGTTAATTGATTTTTCTATCTTAATTAAGTTAATTAATAAGATGCATTTATTTATTTTAGTGAAATAATGTCCAGTTATGGTAAAGGTATATTGATATATTTTTTGAGTTGTAATTATCACCCTTCTTGTATTAATTATTATATGTCTTACTTGATTTTTTTGCATATTATTGTCTGTTAATTGATTCCTTGTACCTTAATTAAAAGTTGCCAGATTTCTTACTCGTTTATATTTGGTAAAAAAAAGAATAAATAAATATGGGACTAATTTTATATTCCTTTTTTGTTTAAGGAAAGCATGTTATAATTGGCTCCTTGATTTGTTTTCCTTATTTTGGTCCGTACTCTAGTAGTATATAAAGGACCCTTCCCTTCATTATTTAGCGGCCTTGACTTTTGCTCACATACTAAAAGAGGTTACTTTGGAATACTTTAAAAAAATATTGCTCTCTACTCTTAAAATAATTAATACTCCGGTGAATAATTTTAAGGGTTTTTCTGCTCAGTTTTATTGTGTTCGGGTCTAGTATCGAATCAAATTGGGTCTTCATTGCTGATAAATATTTCTGCATAACTGGTTAGTTCCGTTCACTAGTTTAAATTTTGTTTGCATTATTCTTACTATGTGTTGTTTGAAATAATAAAGGAAGCGCCCTGGGTCAGTTTCTTTCTCCCTCTTTTGTGATGATTATTTTGTTGAGTTTATCATTTGTTTGAATGTGAATGTTGGTGCTGCTTCTGTCCGTTAAATAAATTTTGTTTTATTGTATGTTGGTGCTGCTTTATCTACTCTATTTAGCAGGTTATATGAGTTTGAGAGTCGAAGAGTTGCCATGAGAAGGGATATCGGATTGGAGCTTTTATTTTATTTGGAATTTATTCGATTTTGTAATAATGTTGTATTACTCTAACTCTCTCCTATATATAAAAAAAAATAACTTGGGGAATCATCTAAAGGGGGAGGGGAATTATGTGCTAACTGTTTTACTTATTTATTTCATGTTAATACGTGTAGTTGTTAAAATTTGTCTATGTTTGCTCAAATAGTAAATTAGTCAAGCACATTAGAATATATTTTAAAATTGGTCTAAAATCAATTCTGTTTATAATTTTGTCATTGTTTATATTATCTGACTAGTAATATATTTAGATGTCATGCTTATAAGGTTTAAATAATTTGATCGATTTTTGGGTTAGAGTTCATATTCATAGGCGTCATTAATTAATTTCTTGCATGTAAAATATAATGAGTTAATTTTGTGTATATTTTGCTGCAAAATAATAATAATAATAATAATGTAAAGTCATTTGCCGACATATTTTATTAAATAAAATTAATATAATTACCTTCTGCTCTGTACTTGCTTTAATATTTCCTGCTTGTTTAAGAACAGTATGACAAAAAATTTAATTAAAATTTAAAACTGTCTGAAGTGCTTGCTTGCTTAGGTTAATCAATTAGTCCTAATAATTCAGTATGTTTAATAATTTAATCCTGTCAATTAATCAAGTTTTAATAATTTCACAACATGCTTAGGAACTATACCTATATGTTTTTCTGAATATATAATGTCCAGTTTGCTCGCCGCTAGAAATCATGCCTAAGGATTATTTCTTTTATCGTATATGTTGTTTGGGGTTAGTAAATCATGCCTATAGGTGTAATGCAGCGTTCTGATCACATAGAAATCATGTTCATAGGCATTGTTAATTTCCAGTATGAAATCGGTTTTAAAATAATATGTCCTGCTTTAATTATCAATTAATTCGGTCACTGTTTAAGCGGATGTTGTGACATATTCATTTTCTACCAATTAAAATCAATCAATTTCCAATATGCTAAACCACTAAATAATTAAATTTAATTGTTTTCTGCATTTCGAACATTGCCGTATCAATTAAATTTAGTTCATAATAACTATCTGCATGTAACTTTAATATCTGCTGCCTTGACTAATTTCTTCCCAAAATAAACAGTGTTCTGCATTAAAATAAGCTCTGTTTGGCTACTTAAAATAAATTAATGACTTTCTCAACATGTTAATTAGCAATAATCTGATCTGTCTCTACATTAATAACTAGATCTGTTACTGCTCTAAAAAATATAGTTTTTCTGCATCTACAATTGCTTTTATGTTATATTAATAAAATATGCAACCTGTCATAATTCTCTGTCCCATTAATATTAACCAGTATTTTGTTATAATGCCCGATTGTATACTTGTTTATATGCAAACACTTAGCATGCGATTTTTTCACCTTACTTGTGTTTGTCAGCATGTTTAGTAAAACCTAGAGGCCAACTTGAGACTTTACATGCTAAATGCTCGTCCAAATTGTTTGACTTGGTGTTTAGGTGGGCCTATTAGGAATTTCTATTTTATTTTAGTCTAAATCCATCCTAATAGTAGTCCAATTCCTCTTGGACCTTAAGCGGGGACGCTAGACACCTTTTAGAGACGAAAAGCATGCGGTGGTGGGGTAGGGATAGTTTAGGCCCTACGAAGATAATGACATCGACTCGGTCTTAATGAAAAACCTTGGTTTTGTCTGTCCCTACGAGTAACCGACCGAAATAAAGAAAAGTTGAGTGTTGATTCGTAAAGTCCTTCAGAGTCTCCCTTTCCTTTCTCCCTTTATCTATTTATAATCATATTTATTTGGAGTAGTTTAATTAAATAAAAAATGATATTTACTTTTATATTTGTTTACTTTCTATCTTCTCGCTATCTCTTTTAAATTTTATTTGAGTTAATTATTTAGTATTAGGTTATCACCTAGTTTTTGTATGCTTAATTAATTAAATAAATAAATGAGTTGATCTTAATTGTTTAGTATTAGTTATCACCTAGCCAGCATGTTTAATTAAATAATAATAAATGAAGTGACCTTAAATGCTACTTGTAACCCCCACATAAATTGCATGAGATACGGTCGGGACCCACATTTGTGGACCTCGAGGGATGCTTAACACCTTCCCCTTGAGGTAATTTGAACCCTTACCCGATCTCTGGTTCGTTGACCTTAGTTAGATTTAGCTAGGTTAGATAGGTGCCTTAACGCGCCTTAACTCGTTAGGTGGCGACTCTTCAATCCAACCGAAAAGCCCAAAAGAGTTGTTAGGTCGCACAAAAACCCGTTTTGAGAAAAATGGGGCGCGACAGAATGGCGACTCTGCTGGCCCATCTGGTTAGTAATTTGTTTAAATGAATTAGATATCATGCTTATAGATTTGATTTTCAGCGTATTGGCACTTAGAAATCACGCCTATAAGACATAATTAAGTTGAGATGTCAGTCAACATATTAATAAATAAAAAGAGTAAAATTATGTTTTAAAATTATAATATGCTTCCTAGATTGAATCTGGCTCAAATCAATTAAGTTCTGCTCTGTTTTGCTACTGAAAAACACTAATAAGTCATTCTAATATATATATATATATATATTTCTTGTATTTTGTGATCTATTTGCTAATCACCTAAAATTAACTAATAATTATATTCTGCGTGTCTTTAAAATCTGCTACTAAACTTGCTGGACTAATTAAATGATGCCCGAAATTAATTATTTTCTGCATTTTAACTGCCACTTAAATTAAATTCTGCACTAATAAATACCTTTTGCTACTGTTCTAAAAAAATAATTTTCTGCATCTGCTACTTGCTGCCCCGATTAAATCCTGTTCGAATTAATTTCTGCACTGTTTTTCCACTTGAAATAAGCTAAAGCAGTTTATGCATATTAATTAAAGCCATTCTGCCACTGGTTCATCTCTAGATTTAAATTTGCTCTATTTTTGAGATTGTTAGTTGAATTAATTAGCCATTGTTTTCCTCATAATATCTAGGCTCGATTGAAATTAACTGTTAATACTTGTTCATTGATTATATGCCCACACATCTACGCATGAGACCTTTTTCACGTTACTTGTGTTTGCCAGCATGCTTAAATAAAAAAAAACTAGAGGCCAATTTGAGACTTATGTGCTAAATGTTAGACAAATTGTTTGACTTAGTGTGTAGGTGGGCCTATTAGAATTTTATTTTAGTCTAAATCCACCATAATAGTAGTCCAATGCTTCTTGGATCTAAAGCGGGGACGATAGGCACCTTGTAGAGACGAAAAGCATGCGGTGGTGGGGTAGGGGTAGTTTAGGCCCTACGGAGATGATGACATTGACTCAGTCTTAATGACAAACCTTGATTTTGTCTGTCCCTACGAGAAGCCGATTGAAATAAAGAAAGTCGAGTGCTGATCCGTAAAGTCCTTCAGAGTCTCCCTTTCATTTTGTCCCTTTATTTGTTTATAATTATATTTACTTGGGGTAGTTTAATAAAATAAAAAATGATATTTGCTTATATACTTGTCTACTTTCTATCTTCTCGCTATCTCTTTTAAATTTTATTTGGGTTAATCATTTAGTATTATTATATCACCTAGTCTTGCATGCTTAATCAATAAAATAAATACTTGAAGTATCGTTAATTGTTCAATGTTAGTTATCACCTAGCAAGCATGTTTAATAAATAATCAATAAATGAAGTGACCTTAAATGCTACTTGTAACCCCCACATAAATTGCATGAGATACGGTCGGGACCCACATTTGTGGACCTCGAGGGATGCCTAACACCTTCCCCTCGATGTAATTTGAACCCTTACCCGATCTTTGGTTCGTTGACCTTTCGTTAAAATTAGTTAGGTTAGATAGGTGCCCTAACGCGCCTTAATTCGTTAGGTGGCGACTCTTCATTTTTCAAAAGCCCAAAAGAGTTATTAGGTCGTGCACCAAAACCCATTTTTGTGAAAAAATGGGGCGCGACAGAATGGTTACTCCGCTGGCGCAAAGTTCTCCAAGCATATTATCTTGGTATCAATCAATTGTTGAATCTTGTTTTTCAGATCACGACATTCTTCTATGGTATGTCCTTGCATCCCCGAGTGATAAGCACAAACCTTAGAGGGTTCAACCCACCTTGCACGTGTATTTATCCTTATTTCACTGCTCCTTGCTTCAGTTACTTAAACCAAGCTCCTTACATATAATGAATGAAAAACGCGTGATTATTGTCTTAATTTATTTTTACAATAATTCTGCCATTTTAGAAAATATGTCAATAGGGATTTAAATAATTTTAAAACATTTATTTGAGTGTAGTATTTATGCATATAGGTTAAAATAGTTCTAATACATGCCTAAGAAAATAAATCTCAACTTGTGCACACTTAGATACCATGCCTATAGGAGTTACATAATTCTTAATATATTATTTGGGTGTAGAAATTATGCATATAGGTTTCAAGTGACTTCTCTTTTCTTATCTAGAAATCATGCTTATAGGACTAAAACAATAAAATCGATGATGCTAACTAGTTAGTTCGAATAATTTCTGCATGTTTTAGTAACTTAAGCCTGCCAGCTAATAAATTTATATTAGGTTGCTAATAAAATTTCAGCATGTTAATCACTTAATTAACATATTTATAGGCTTCTAATAAATTTTCAGTATGTTTTTTTAGTCTGCTATGAATATTCTCTATCTAAAATAAGTAATTTCAACTTAAAATAAATCAATATCTTCTCCTGCATGTTAACTGCGATATTAAATTTGTCTACCATTTAAAACAGAGTTATTAAATCACTCTCTTGCATTAATATTTCTATTTTTTTAAAATCAATTGGTAACTAAAATTGGCTTTCTGTAATAATTTTCTGCAACCTTTAAAATCAGTAATTGCATTACCTTAAAGAAAGCCATAAATCATGGTCCAACCAACTAGAGTTATTGACCATTTCAAAAAATCAATTCTATGCGAGAATACATAACAGATAAGCGTAATTAGGAGATTAGCATAATTAGGAGAAATCGAAGCAACATTTAATCGGTTAATTATGCATTACCAATTTCAACAGTCATACTATCATCCATTTGAAGGCTTAAATCATATGACACCATATCATTATCAAGCTAACAAAAAAGTCCGCAAGAACAAGAGAAATCATAACTAGTACGGTTCACATTAAAAATGGAATAAACTCTCATAAAGTGAGCATGCATAACAACATTTATACATCAAAAAATCCATGCCAAAATGTGAATGAAAAGAAGAACAAAAATTATTAAAAGATGAGATAATAATTTTAAAGAACTATACCTCGACGGATCTGTTAGAGATCCGTCTTTTAAACCAACTCAAAATTTCAAAAGCTCCAGCGGAGCTCGCTTGTTCGGAGCTTATTGTTGCTATTTGCCGGCGTCATTGACCTCACATGGCCGCTAGTTCTCGTCGGAAAGAGAAGAGAAACGAGGTGACGCTGTCTCTACCTTCTCACCGGCGGCTGCTGCTTTCTGCTGCTGCTGTTTACACCGACTGGAACTGCTGCCAGCAATGGAGGCTTGCTCAAAATCAATTCTGTTTGTAACTTTGTCATTGTTTATATTATCTGACTAGTAATATATTTGGATGTCATGCCTATAAGGTTTAAATAATTCGATTGATTTTTGGGTTAGAGTTCATATTCATAGGCGTCATTAATTAACTTCTTGCATGTAAAAAATAATTAGTTAATTTTGTGTATATTTTGCTGCAAAAATACGTATTTAATCGAATAGCATTTCCAAAATTGCTAAAGATCGGTCAAAATTGGGTGTCAACAGCTGCCCCTTGGTTGCTTGGGAATGAATGATGAATTGTCGGGCAACCAACGTTGACTTACAGATGTCAGGGGATCAATTGAAATTATAAAAAGTTGGAAAAGGGTACGATCGAGACTTTGGTATTAAGCCGCCTACATATCTCTGGTTATACGAGAATCAGGTCGTGTGTAGTTCTAGACTCAGGAGAAACGAAACTCTTAAAAATTGAAAGAGCGGCACGGTATTCGCACGGGAATGATATTGGCTTGAATGGATAAGATTAGAGTAGCAAGAAAGGCATGACAAAGAGATTTTTGATTTAAGACCGAAGAATCCGATGAAGAGGAGGTAATATGAGTAGCCAAGGATTAAATGAAAAACGGTGATACGAGTAGCAAAGAGTTTGATGGGGCTTTTGTTGCAATAAATGTAAGCACGACAATCATAGCCAAGAGAGAGATTGATCTCGTATGCAAAATGTCAGTCTCTGCAGATCTGTAGCTTGTAATATGATTAGAGCAAGTATATCAAACTAACGATAAAGGTAAACATGATGCAATTTCCCATATCGACAATGATGTTTACCTTAAGACTATGAAAATTATGTCTTAGGCTATGATATCTAGGGCCATGATACGCAAAATTTATATCCTCAGGTCATGCAAATATTGTTCGTGGGGCAAGAAAAATGATGCCCTTAGACTATGACACCTTCGGATCATGATAAGCAGAAAGTAAATCCTTAGGCCATGATATGATGTCCGCAGGCCATGAAATATCATTCATTTAGACCATGACGCCTTACAAATATGAGTAATGAGTAAATAAAGTGTATCTGTAATTCAGGTATTTGTAGCTTGATTGGAATTTATACGGGCACATGCAATTCTTAGGCACAATGCAATTCTCAGGCACAATACAATCTCGGGCACATGCAATTCAGGCATAATGCAATCTTCGGGCACAATGCAAATCAGGCACATGCAGTCTTCGGGCACAATGCGATCTCGGGCATAATGCAATCTCGGGCACATGCAATCTCTGGCATAATGCAATCTTCGGGCACAATGCAAATCGGGCACATGCAGTCTTCGGACACAATGCGATATCAGACATAATGCAATCTCGGGAACATGCAATGATGTAATTCTTGGGCACATGCAATATCGGGCACAATGCAATCTCGGGCACATGCAATGATGCAATTCTCGGGCACATGCAATATCAGGCACAATGCAATTTCGGGCTCAATGTAAATCTCGGGCACAATGCAATCTCGGGCACATGCAATCTCGGGCACAATGCAGTCTCGAGTACAATGCAAATCTTCGGGCACATGCATAATAGTCGTTTGAGGGCATAGAATATCTTGGACCTTCGCCTTGTTAGAAGGGTCGAGTGTCATTTGTTGACAATTTTTGAGTTCAGAATATTGTAGCTTTGACCCTTCTTCCTATTGTAAGGTGTGGGTGCAGTTGAATGTTGATTTGTCGGGCTTGATATGGAGTAGTCTGATCCTTTTGTCTGATTAGAAGGATAGGGTACCATTGATTGGCGATTGTCGGGCTCAAAATAACTTGGTCCTTCATCCTGTCGGAGGATAGTATGCCATTTGACTGGTGATTTGGGCTCAGTATAGAGTATTTTGGTCCTTCCCATTGTAGGAAGGTCAATGTGCCATTCGTTGGTGATTTTCGAGCTCTGAATTAGTAGCTTGATCCATCTTCCTATTGAAAGGACGGAATGCCATTGATTAGCGATTTGTCGGATATATCAACACATTTATCCTTCAAGTGGTGTTGAAGTTGCTTCTTGTATATGTACCTGTCTTTTCTGCATTCAAAGAAAAATAATTAGTTAAAGGGGAGGTTGATTTGTATCCTTGATTTGGCACAATATGCTCCTCTGATGTCTGCTCGTGTGTCCGTTGAAATGTTGTCAAAAATTTTGAGGTCCTCCTCAAAATTTTCTGCCCCAGTGTAGAATTTCTGCTATTCTGATTTTTGTTGAAGATTTAGCTTGATTGCTGTGAATTTTTGAGACCCCCTCAAAAATTCTGCCCAATCTTGATTTGTGCAAAAAAATAATGCTCGTTTGAAGGAATTTTTGAGTTTCTCTCAAAAATTCTATCCCGGTATTGATTTGCAAGAAAATGTCCCTCTGATGGAATTTTTGAGACCCTCTCAAAAATTTTGCCCTAGTATCGATTTGCAAGAAAATGATTTTGATAAAAAATTTGAATTTCTTTCAAAAATTCTGCCCCAGTTACACAATCTAAAGGTAAAAATGAAGTTTTTATTATGATAAGACCAGAATCCATAATAGCGCCCCTACATATCCCCTCATAAACGGGAATCAGGTCTGACATAGTTCCAATTACAAAGCATAAGACATTAAACAGAGCATCCTTAAGCAATACTGAAATGATAGATTTTGACTAACTTTATTGCCCATATGCTAACATGGGTACTTTCCTTGTCTGAATGTAGAAAACTTGAACTTTCGATAGCGCAAGCCTTATTGGAAACTGCTTAAAATGAGCTTCGACATGTTTACTGTTGGGGTTCCGATCGAAGTCCTCCAAGCATATGATCTTGGTATCAATCAATTGTTGAATCTTGTCTTTTAGATCACGACATTCTTCTATGGTATGTCATTTCATCCCTGAGTGATAAGCACAAACCTTAGAGGATTCAACCCACCTTGCACGTGTATTCATCTTTATCTCACTGATAGAAGCGATGTGACCAGCAAGCCTCAACTTTTCATAGAATTGATATATAGGCTTAGTCAAAGTAGTGTAAATTTTGATGGGCCTTTTCTCAACATTGAATAGATTTTGAGAATATGTTTTTGAGTAAGGGTTTTGACATTGTGAACAGGATAAGTAAGTTTTTGATATGGAGGCATTTGATATGAAGGGATTTGATATGGTATGAGCGGCGCACAATACCAATGGACTTGGTGTAGAGGTTTTTGATATTGAGGAGCTTGTAATGGAGGACTCGGGCAGACTCGGAGTAAGATATGGAGGTCTGGAAGCATAAGCATGATTATGAGGAGGATATGGGTAATTTGGAAAGTGAGCGTTCTTTGGAGGCATTTGAATGAAGCTTAGTTGATTTTGCGAAGTGGGGTAAGTTGGTGGGGGATTATCTTGGAGAGTGGCTTGACTTGTGACATGCGGCTTATCTATGTTTGTCTCCCGAGTGAGATCGACAGAGAGTAACAACTTGGCCCACCCGCGCATATCAGACACTTCTTCTTCTAATTCCCTTAGTTTCTTTTTCAAGCTTGAGACCAACTCATCTGAAGGATGCTTCTTTTCAATAGTCTTACTCATAACCTTCTCATAAGTCGCTTTCCTCTTCCCTTTGTGGGTCTCATTTGGAAGAGAAGGAAAAGCGTCCTTTGATCACGTATGGTAAACCATTGTCTACAGATCAACCATTGGAGAAGGAAGAGCGTCCTTTGATCGCGTATGGTAAACCATTGTCTACAGATCAACCATTGGAGAAGGGTAAAAATAAAAGCAAAAGCAAAAGAAAACCCAAGTTAGAGCGTTGCATTAATTGAGATAACAAGCACATTGTTTTAAGATAAACGCCCTAAATGTAAAAAGCCTTGTAAACTCCATTTTGGCAAATCTTGGCTTAATTTAATTATTATGACCACATTGACACGTAATTTTGCAATTTGTCTAAAGGGTGTTGGGGCAGTTTAGACGATAAGGTGGCTACTAATCATGCGGATTGGACACCAAGGGTCAAACCACCTAGGGCTTATGCAGCATGTATGACCTAAGTAAATTTTCTAAGAGTTGGCTTGACACGGACTTGAAAGGGATTCTATGCGAAAAGGCTCGTGGTTTTCCGGTAGTAAAACTATCCGTTCCGTCCACGCATATGCCAACTCTCTATAAATGGGTGTTTGAAGAGAATTGGAGTAGTTGTGAGAGGTGCAAAGGCACAACATCACGGTAACAAAAAAAAGGAAGAGGGTCCCAATTGGGGGTAATATGAGCGGAATGCCAATTTATCAAAGCAACAACATTTAGCATTTAGGTGGAAAGCAGTAACACATATGCAGTTTATGAAAGCGTTAAATAAATAAATAAATACATACATAAATAAAAGGGAGTAAACAAATAAACATATTAGAAAATCAAGCAAATAAGGAAATAGGGTATGGATTAAGCATGCGAGTAACAAATAAAGGAAAAGGGAAAGGGAAAGGGCGAAACATGGAAATAAACAAATAAGGAAGAAGAGAAAGGGATGGAACATGGAAAACAGACAATAAATAAGGAAACAAATAAACAAGGAAAAAAATAACAACTTAACATGATAATAACCAAACAAACAATGAAATAACTTGTAACCCCCACATAAATTGCATGAGATACGGCCGAGACCCACATTTGTGGACCTCGAGGGATGCCTAACACCTTCCTCTAGAGGTAATTTGAACCCTTACCCGATCTCTGGTTCATTGACCTTAGTTAGATTTAGATAGGTTAGATAGGTGCCCTAACGCGCCTTAACTCGTTAGGTGGTGACTCTTTAATCCAACCGAAAAGCCCAAAAGAGTTAGGTCGCACAAAAACCCGTTTTGAGAAAAATGGGTTTTGTCGCGCCTCGTTTTTTCGCAAAAACGGGTTTTGGTGCACGATCTAACAACTCTTTTGGGATTTTGAAAAATGAAGAGTCGCCACCTAACGAATTAAGGCACGTAAGGGCACCTATCTAACTTAACTAATTCTAACTAAAGGTCAACGAACCAGAGATCGGGTAATAGTTCAAATTACCTCGAGGGGAAGGTGTTAGGCATCCCTCGAGGTCCACAAATGTGGGTCCCGGCCGTATCTCATGCAATTTATGTGGGGGTTACAATTAGCATTTAAGGTCACTTCATTTATTGATTATTTATTAAACATGCTTGCTAGGTGATAACTAACATTGAACAATTAACGATACTTCAATTATTTATTTAATTGATTAAGCATGCAAGACTAGGTGATATAATAATACTAAATAATTAACCTAAATAAAATTTAAAAGAGATAGCGAGAAGACAGAAAGTAGACAAGTATATTTTTTTATTTTATTAAACTACCCCAAGTAAATATAATTATAAACAAATAAAGGGACAAAAGGAAAGGGAGACTCTGAAGGACTTTACGGATCAGCACTCGACTTTCTTTATTTCAATTGGCTTCTCGTAGGGACAGACAACACCAAGGTTTGTCATTAAGACTGAGTCGATGTCATCATCTCTATAGGGGCCTAAAACTTACCCCCTACCCCACCACCGCATGCTTTTCGTCTCTACAAGGTGCATATCGTCCCCGCTTAAGATCTAAGAGGCATTGGACTACTATTATGGTGGATTTAGACTAAAATAAAATCCTAATAAGCACACCTACACACCAAGTCAAACAATTTGTTCTAACATTTAGCACATAAGTCTCAAATTGGCCTCTAATTTTTTTATTTAAGCATGCTGGCAAGCACAAGTAACGTGAAAAAGGTCTCATGCTTAGATGTGTGGGCATATAATCAATGAACAAGTATTAATAGTTAATTTCAATCGGGCCTATATATTATGAGGAAAACAGTGGCTAATTAATTCAACTAACAATCTCAAAAATAGAGCAGATTTTAAGTCTATAGATGAGCCAGTGGCAGAATGGCTTTAATTAATATGCAGAAATTGTTTTAGCTTATTTCAAGTGGAAAAACAGTGCAGAAATTAATTCAAACAGGATTTAATCGGGGCAGCAAGTAGCAGATGCAGAAAATTATTTTTTTAGAACAGCAGAAAAAGGTATTTATTAGTGCAGAATTTAATTTAAGTGGCAGTTAAAATGCAGAAAATAATTTTTGAGCAAATATCTAATCACGCAAATTATTTAGTGGTTTAGCATACTGGAAATTGATTGATTTTAATTGGCAGAAAATGAATATGTCGCAACATCCGCTTAAACAGTGACCGAATTAATTGATAATTAAAGCAGGACATATTATTTTAAAACCGTTTTCATGCTGGAAATTAAACAAGCAGGAAATATTAAAGCAAGTACAGAGCAGAAGGTAATCATATTAATTTTATTTAATAAAATATGCCGGCAAATGACTTTACATTATTATTATTATTATTATTTTTGCAGCAAAATATACACAAAATTAACTCATTATATTTTACATGCAAGAAATTAATTAATGACGCCTATGAATATGAACTCTAACCCAAAAATCGATCAAATTATTTAAACCTTATAGGCATGACATCTAAATATATTACTAGTCAGATAATATAAACAATGACAAAATTATAAACAGAATTGATTTTAGACCAATTTTAAAATATATTCTAATGTGCTTGACTAATTTACTATTTGAGCAAACATAGACATGGAGGCTTTTGATATGAAGGGATTTGATATGGTATGAGCGGCGCACAATACCAAAGGACTTGGTGTAGAGGTGTTTGATATTGAGGAGCCTGTAAAGGAGGACTCGGCAGACTCGGAGTAAGATATGGAGGTCTGGAAGCACAAGCATGATTATGAGGAGGATATGGGTAATTTGGAAAGTGAGTGTTCTTTGGAGGCATTTGAATGGAGCTTGGTTGATTTTGCGAAGTGGGGTAAGTTGGTGGGGGATTATCTTTGAGAGTGGCTTGACTTGTGACATATGGCTTATCTATGTTTGTCTCCCAAGTGGGATCGACAGAGAGTATCAACTTGGCCCACCCGTGCATATCAGACACTTCTTCTTCTAATTCCCTTATTTTCTTTTTCAGGCTTTAGTCCAACTCCTCTAAAGGATGCTTCTTTTCAATAGTCTTACTCATAACCTTCTCATTAGTAGCTTTCCTCTTCCCTTTGTGGGTCTCATTTGGAAGAGAAGGAAAATTGTCCTTTGATCGCGTATGGTAAACCATGGTCTACAGATCAACCATTGGGGAAGGATAAAAATAAAAGTAAAAGCAAAAGAAAACCCAAGTTACAGCGTTACATTAATTGAGATAACAAGCACATTGTTTTAAGATAAATGCCCGAAATGCAAAGAGCCTCGTTGAGCCAGAGGTAGGCCTAAGACGACATATAAGTGATGCATAATAATTAATTCAAGTCTTATTTGCCAATTTGGAGTTTATATTAGAAGAAATAAAGAAACTTTATTTATTATAAAATTCGAACAATACATCATAATTGACAAACAAAAACTGAAATAAACTAAGGGAAAGGGGGTAACAATGGAAAAGTCATCCTAAATTCTGAAAATCTTGAAGATATCGGTTCCAAGAGCTTAGGCGCCAATTGACTTCTTGTATAGGGAGTGACTTCATTCTCGATCTTCAACACGTTGCGTGCCCATATGTTTTCCCTTTCATCAGTGAGCCCATAGTATCTTTCCCCCGCTCACTTCTTTGTCTTTAACCTTCTTTAGGATCCATATGTAATACTCACGTATGCATAAGGCCTGTCGTGCACCCATAGGAATGGTCAACACTCGCTCTCATCTTCGGAGTATGATGTGGACTTGCGATTTATCTAGTCCAAATTCATACTTGAACTGCTCCATGTCTGATCGGAGTGGTATTACTTGAGTTCACCCAAATTGGCAGTGTACTTGAAGAGGAGTGTATGGTTGAACGCCCTTTAAGCCAATAAGCTCAATGAAGTATCGGTCATTGCTTATTACTATTGCATGAGGGGTGGACAACCAATGGATCTTCCATTGGATGCGGTAGCTCTCGAGCTCTGTCAAGAATATCTGCCAGTCTACGAATCCTACAGGGGCGGTGAAAGCTACCATTCTTCTTGGATGATTATCAATCTTGTTGCCATAACCCAGAAAGATGTCTACAGCGTCAGACTGCATGTAGAAGTGTTCAATAACCCATAATTACAGCAAAATGTTGCATCCCTCGAAAAACATTCGACCATCGACGCATGCTGACACACTCCTCATTATTTTCTCCAAGATCATAGGTACTAGGGTTTTCCTAGGTTCGCCCTCTCTTTGGGCTAAATCTCGAACCACATAACTCAAGCGTGTGTCAATCCTTCCCCTTATCTTAGGAAAAATCAGGGATCCTAATAGAGCAATGGCAAAGGCATTTAGACGATATGTTTCCCATTCCTCGACAGAGCACTCAAACTCATCAATAAAAGAGTAATAACTATCCACTCAGCCAAAGCATGAAAATAGAAAGCCAAAATGAATCCATCCAAGGTCTAAAGAAGATAAGGTTGGATTTGACTTCATTCCGAAACTTTGTAAGAACTCCCTTGATGATGGCTTGTATGGTACTATCATTTCACACTCGTGGTATGGCATGTCAATGAAATCACTTCTCCTCAATCGTTGGTGCCAAGTCAAAATCTACACATTTGAAGATCATCCTCACAGGGTCCCAAAATTCCAACAAGGCCCTAATCAGGTGAGGGTTTGGTATGACAAATATGAGGTAGGTAAGACCACCCAACAACTGACGGATCTCTCTTTCGCGATTTCACTTAATATCAATCCACCAATTCCTTAGCTTGTAGTTTACCTCTACGACCATTTGCGGGTTTGAGGAGTTGAAAGTGTCCATGACTCTGCAAACAAAACAACAAAGGACTTATAAACTCCATTTTGGCAAATATTGGCTTAATTTAATTATAATGACCACATTGACACGTAATTATGCAATTTGTCTAAAGGGTGTTGGGGCAGTTTAGACGATAAGGTGGCTACTAATCATGCGGATTGACACCAAGGGTCAAACCACCTAGGGCTTATGCAGCATGTATGACCTAAGTATACTTTCTAAGAGTTGACTTGACACAGACTTGAAAAGGATTCTATTCGAGAAGGCTTGTGGTTTCCCTGTAGTAAAACAATCCGTTCCGTCCACGCTTATGTCGATTCTCTATAATTGGATGTTTAAAGAGAATTGAAGTAGTTGTGAGAGGTGCAAAGGCACAACATCATGGTAACAAAAAAAAAAGGAAGAGGGTCCCAATTGGGGGAAATATGAGCAGAATGCCAATTTATCAAAGCAACAACATTTAGCATTTAGGTGGAAAGCAGTAACACATATGCAGTTTATGAAAGCGTTAAATAAATAAATACATTCATAAATAAAAGGGAGTAAACAAATAAACATATTAGAGAATCAAGAAAATAACGAAACAGGGTATGGGATTAAGCATGCAAGTAACAAATAAAGGAAAAGAGAAAGGGTGAAACATGGAAATAAACAAATAAGGAAGAAGGGAAAGGTGTGGAACATGGAAAACAGACAATAAAAAAAAACAAATAAACAAGGAAAATAAATAACAACTTAACATGCTAATAACCAAACAAACAATGAAATAACCAAGTAAACCCTACATAAGCATGAAACACGAAATGGTTAAAACCTAATATCCCTAGCGGAGTCGCCATTCTGTCGTGTCCCATTTTTCTCAAAACAGACTTTCCTTTCGGATGAACGACCTAACAACTCTTTTGGGTTTTG
The DNA here is from genome assembly GCF_000226075.1 of Solanum tuberosum. Lineage (NCBI taxonomy): Eukaryota > Viridiplantae > Streptophyta > Magnoliopsida > Solanales > Solanaceae > Solanum > Solanum tuberosum. The sequence continues at coordinate 3,227,667 of NW_006238938.1, read as the reverse complement.
AAAAAATGAAAAGTCGTCACCTAACGAATTAAGGCGCGTTAGGCCACCTATCTAACCTAACTAAGTCTAACTAAGGTCAACGAACCAGAGATCAGGGTAAGGGTTCAAGTTACATCGAGGGGAAGGTATTAGGTATCCCTCGAGGTCCACAAATATGGGTCCCGATCGTGTCTCATGCAATTTATGTGGTGGTTACAAGTAACATTTATGGTCACTTCATTTATTATTTATTTAAGCATGCTTGCTAAGTGATAACTAATATTAAACAGTTAAGATCAATTTAATTATTTTAATTAATTAAGCATCCAAAACTAGGTGATATAATAAATAACATTAAATAGATATTAGGCAGTCAATAAAGAGATAAGCAAGGAGACAGAAAATAGACAAGTATATAAGTAAATATCATTTTTTATTTAATTAAACTACCCCAAATAAATATAATTATAAACAGATAAATGGATAAAAGGAAAGGAGACTCTAAAGGACTTTGTGGATCAGCACTCAACTTCTCTTTAGTGTTTCTATAGGCTTCCGTGTAGGGACAGACAAAACCAAGGTTTGTCACTTTAAGCATGAGTCGATGTCATCATATCCGTAGGGCCTAAACTACCCTTACCCCACCACCACATGATTTTCGTCTCTACATGGTGCCTAGCGTCCCTCCTTAAGGTCCAAGAGGCATTGAACTACTATTAGGAAGGGTTTAGACTGAAATAAACTCCTAATAAGCCCACCTAGACACCAAGTCAAACAAATAGGACATTCATTTAGAATGTAAACTCTCAAATTAGCCTCTAGGTTTTATTAAACATGCTTTCAAACACACATAATGGTGAAAGGATTTCATGTTAAGTGTGTGCATACAGACACGTATTGACAACATAATTATTTAATTGGGGGGAGCAGAAAGTTGTTACAAGTGCAGAGAACTTATTAGACTAATTTTTAAAGGTGGCAGAAAAGCAATTATAAATGCAGAAATATATTTAGAAACAGTGACAGATTTATTATTAATGCAAAGAAATATTTTAAAAGACAGTCAGTTTGCAAAAATCTAGTAGCTGGTTTTTTTTTATCAGGGCAGAATATTTAAAACATGAGAAATTAGTTGAATAAGCAATATTAAACAGACAATTTAAACAGCTTGCAATTAATTATTATTACTGATTTTAAATGTGGTAGCAAATTAATGTAGGAAGCAGATTTTAGATTGATTTTGAGTGGCCAGAGTTATTCAGCATGCAGAAATAATGAGCCGGATTTAATTAGACAACCAGTACTTAGAGTAGAGTTTAATGCATGCATGGTATTAAACCAGATTCACTTAATTACTGATTATATACATGAATCTTCACATAGAATGGTATAAATATTATCATATAAACACGTTCCAGATTTAACAGAGATTGAATTAATTTAAGGCATGCCAACTGATTTCAGATTTCCAAAAGAACAAAGTTATAGACAGACAAATGCCTGGTTTTGACCAATTATTTTAGGTGATAATAATTTATTTCCAATTTTTTTATGTGGTTAGAAGATATAAACAGATTATATTTAACAATCACAAGTAATGAAATAAACAAAAGTAAAATAGATAATTAGCACATATTCCCCCTCTCCCCTTAGCCGATCCCCCAAATATATCATATATACAGCGAGTTCAAGAGTTATACAAATATTACAAATCAAAATAAATAATAAATACGAATTCAAAATACAGAAATTAAATAATCTCATCTCATGGCAACTCTTCAACTTGAACTTCATGTTCAAAATCTGTATAACAGAATAACATCCAACACAAGATCATAGCATAATAATAACTAATAGATAGAAAACATAAAAGCTATTCACAGTAAACACACGAATTTCACCAAGTCATGTAAAATCACACATCGGAATAACGGATAAGGAAACTAACCCGAATGCTTCCTTTTATTTATTTCGACCAAACAATGCAAACAAAAAAAAGAAAAAGAAAAAAAGATTAAGCTAATGAAAGGAACTAACCAATTATGCAGAATATTAATCAGCAATGAAGACCCCTTAATCCAACTTTCGACCCGTACACAGCAAAATAGCAAGTATAGAGAAGCTTTTATGTTTACCGAAAAACTAAATTCTATTTTTAAGAGTAGAGAACAATATATATTTTTTAGTATTCAAGTATTGAGCAAAGTCAAGACGTGAGAGAATTCTCCTATCGTTAGAATGTCCGGATCCCTTTTTTCTGATGGCTAAAGCCTATCTATAAAATAAAAAGAGAGTCTCTTTATATAGTGCAGGGGAGGGCACAAATAAGGGAAAGAAATATTTTAATTTTTTTTTAAAATCCTTATTAAAAAGGGAGCTAATTCCGTAACATAATCCTATAATTATCAAAATAGAACTAGTAAGAGATTTTCCAATTTAAAAATAAAAAAAATAAAAATCAAATCGACTAGTAAGAGTCAATCATGCAATCACCAAATCAATTTACCTTAAATAAGGAGGAGAGATCATATAAACAACAATATTATAAAATTAAGCTGATCCATATAAGGAAAAGCAAGAATTGACTTTACACTGTTCAAGGAATAATAATACATAATTAAGGAAATTATATCAATAGAAGCATTGTCCACATATGATACTATACAAGAATCAGATCCATAAGTGTATATTGACAAGAAAAGTGGAATAATCAGTATTAAAATAATCCTACGTTACCCAACTTACCCACATTGAATAAGGAGAAAATCAATCAATTACGAGCAAAATTATCAAGCCAGCCTACATTCGAATTATTTTGATTCTAATTTCAAATAAGAAAAATGTAAAGATCCATTAGGGTCTGAAGATACTGAAAGTGTATATCAGTGAGCAAGCAAAATCAGCTAAAACAGACGAATTTTGAAAACACTTTTGAAGTAAATCGATGAACCTCCCAAATGAAACTCAAGTTGAATCAGGTGCATGCTCAATAAGCTATCAATCCAAGACTTTATGCATAAACCTCATGAACGAAATTTGCCATTCAAACAACAAGCCATACCAAGAAAAATATAATCACAATAGGCACAACATAAGATTGAGTAGATGAAATAATAATTGATTGGAAGAAAATACCGGAGACGGATCTCAACAGATCCGTTTTTCATCGATCCAAATTTCGGACTTCACCGGAGCTCGCTTGGTCAAGGTTGCTGCCGGAGTCAGATCTGTTGTTGCTGCTTCGGAGTTCTCGCATGGCGCTGCTGGTCGTAGATGTTGTTTCCGTCGGTGGAGCCTGCTCGCTGGAGCTGCTGGCTGTTGTTGTTCTGCAAAGAGAGGAGAGAAAAAAAAAAAAGAGAGAAAGAAAGGGGAGGCGGAGGGAGAGAAGGTGCCGGAGTTGCTGCTGGTCCGGTGGTCTGCTTGCTGTTTCGCCGGCTGCCGCAGCGAGAAGAGAGCGGAAGAGAGGGAGGTTCGCCGGCGTTTGCTGGTGCTGCTGCTTCTCTCGCCTGGTTGCTCGCCGGTGGAGCTGGCTGGCTTTGTCTCCTTCGATGCTGGCCGTCAGTGAAGCTGGCTGGCTTTGTTTCCTTCGATGCTGGCCGCCGGTGAAAAGAGGAGTGGCGGCGGCTTTAGAGAGGCGGGAAATGATGAATGAAAAATGAATGTTAGGGTTGGTCTTTTGGTAGCTTAGAAAGGAAAGAGAATGTTGATTCGATCTTGACCGTTGATTTAAATAAGATGTAAGGCTGAGATTTAATAAAAAAGATCAAGGGTTAGGATTAAAAGATGGGGTATGAGATTGGGGTTGAGTTTGGTTCGAATTTGGTTATAATTGTAATGAATAGAAGGGCTAGAATTGCAACCAAATTGAAATAATAGGCTACACCTGAAAAGTGAAATTGAATAAGAAAAGGGCTACAAATTAAATAAATTGGAATAGGATGGGCTAGAATTGAAAGGAATTAGAATAAAAGAGGCTACAATTTAAACAATTTTGAGAAAATTTGAAGGAATGCTATCCAATTAAAATACTACAAAATACTATAATTAAAATTACTTAAAATTTTAAAACATTTAAATTATTTCGAGTTATACTAATAATTTTAAAATATTTTAATAGTATCTACAATAATTTTTATAAAGTATGCATACTAAATATATAATTTTTTAGACAAAATCGATTAAAATTTTAAATTCAACATATTTTTTAAAATACATATTTAAACAAATAGCGTTTCCAAAATTGCTAAAGGTCGGTCAATATTGGGTGTCAACAAAGCTGTTGACACCCAATTTTGACCGACCTTTAACCCTTTTGGGGATACTATCCGATTAAATACGCATTTTAAAACATATATTGATTTCTAAAATTTTGGTCGACTTTGTCTAAAAATTATATATTTTTAGTAGGCTTGATTTTATAAAAAATTATCGTAATTAATAATAAATTATTATATTTATCGATGGTTAAACTCGAAATAATTATTTTTACTCAAATGTTTTTTAAATTTAGATGCGTATAATTTGTTTTAATATATGTAGTACTTTAATTGGATAGCATTTCTTTGATTTTCCTCCAAATCATTTAAATCTTAGCCTATATTACTCTAATTCCTTGCAATTCTAGCCATTCTAATTCAATTGTCATTTCAATTATAGCCATATAGTTGATTGCAATTTTAGCCCTTTCTTATCTCAAGTTTTCAGATCTCAAATATCCTCCTTTAATCGTAGTCGTCCATCTAAATTAGATCATCCAAGATCAAATTTCATGCGTCCATTCAAATTTAAATCGATGGTCCAGATTCGATCCTCTTATTTTCCTTTTTTAAAAACTAAAAGACTCCCAAACCTAAAACTTTATTCACTCACTATTCTCTCCTTTCTCTCTAGCTGCCGCCCCCTCTCTCTTTCTTTATCCGACGGAGGAGCAGCAGCGCGAGAACCAGCAGGCGCTGGCCGCCTCCGTTCCTTTTTCGTTGGACAACAGCTCTACAAGGCAGTCCGGCAGTTCTACGGAGACAGCGAGGCAACATTCTGTTTTCTCAAAACGGACCTTCCTTTCGGATGCACGACCTAACAACTCTTTTGGGTTTTGAAAAAATGAAGAGTCGTTACCTAACTAATTAAGGCGTGTTAGGAAACCTATCTAACCTAACTAATTCTAAATAAAGGTCAACAAACCAGAGATCGGGTAAGGGTTCAAATTACCTCGAGGGGAAGGTGTTAAGCATCCCTCGAGGTCCACAAAATGTGGGTCCTGGCCGTGTCTCATGCAATTTATGTAGGGGTTACAAGTAGCATTTAAGGTCACTTCATTTATTGGTTATTTAAACATGCTTGCTAAGTGATAACTAATAATAAACTATTAAGATCAATTTATTTATTTGTTATTTAATTAAACATGCAAAACTATGTGATGACATAAGACTAAATAATTCGCACAAATAAAATTTAAAAGAGATAGCGAGAAGATAGAAAGTAGACAACTATATAAGTAAATATCATTTTTTATTTAATTAAACTACCCCAAATAAATATAAGTATAAACAGATAAAGGGAGAAAGGAAATGGAGACTCTGAAGGACTTTACGAATCAGCACTCGACTTTTCTTTATTTCGGTCGGTTACTCGTAAGGACAGACAAAACCAAGGTTTGTCATTAAGACCGAGTCGATGTCATCATCTTCATAAGGCCTAAACTAACCCTACCCCACCACCGCATGTTTTTCGTCTCTACAAGGTGCCTATCGTCCCCGCTTCAGATCCAAGAGGCATTGGACTACTATTATGGTGGATTTAGACTAAAATAAACTCCTAATAGTCCCACCTAGACACCAAGTCAAACAGTTTGGACGAGCATTTAGTACGTAAATCTCATGTTGGCCTCTAGGTTTTTATTTAGCACGCTAGCAAACACACGTAAAGTGAAAGGTCTCATGCTTAAGTGTGTGCATAGACGAACAAACACTCAATATAACATATAGATTAATTTTAAATGGGCGAAAATATTACAAGTTAGGTAAAGCTTATTAGACTGATTAAATTAGTAATTAATTTAAAATGGGCACTTTATAATAATGCAAATGGACAAAAGTATTTGAAAGCAATAGCAAATTATTAATGCTGAAATGTTTATTTCAAGTGGCAACAGTTTATTAGACTGATTTTAAAGGTTGCAGAAAATTATTACAAAAGGCCGATTTTAGTTATCAATTGATTTTTTTTAAAAAAGACAGAAATATTATTGCAAGAGAGTGATTTAATAACTCTTTTTTAAATGGTAGACAAATTTAATATCGCAGTTACCATGCAGGAGAAGATATTGATTTATTTTAAGTAGAAATTACTTATTTTAGATAGAGAATATTCATAGCAGACTAAAAAAAACATACCGAAAATTTATTAGAAGCCTATAAATATGCTAATTAAGTGACTAACAGACTGAAATTTTATTAGCAACCTAATATAAATTTATTAGCTGGCAGGCTTAAGTTACTAAAACATGCAGAAATTATTTGAACTAACTAGTTAGCATCATTGATTTTATTGTTTTAGTCCTATAGGCATGATTTCTAGATAAGAAAAGAGAAGTCACTCAAAACCTATATGCATAATTTCTACACCCAAATAATATATTAAGAATTATGTAACTCCTATAGGCATGGTATCTAAGTGTGCACAAGTTGAAATTTATTTTCTTAGGCATGTATTAGAACTATTTAAACATATATGCATAAATACTACACTCAAATAAATGCTTTAAAATTATTTAAATCCCTATTGACATAATTTCTAAAATGGCAGAATTATTGTAAAAATAAATTATGACAATAATCACGCGTTATTCATTCATTATATGTAAGGAGCTTGGTTTAAGTAAATGAAGTAAGGAGCAGTCATACATTATTTATATTTATTATTAGCGATGAAGAAAGCGACCATATAAATCAACTAAAGCAAGGTATTTAACTACATGGTTAATTTTACACTAAAATTAGGCAAGCTTTAAGTAGGTGATTGGTGACAAGTAATTGATTTTATTTTAGACAGATCTTGAGTGCAAATATTAGAATGGGAACGATCAAACAGAACACACTCCTATAGGCATGCTTTCTAATAACAAGTAAGTTTGCGACAAAGTAGCAATTAGCATGTAAACCCCTTCCCCTTGGACGGTCCCCGAGATTATTTCATATATATAGAGAGTGTTACTACAAAATTATTACAACGCCAAATAAAATAATACAAATATTATAAACACGAATGAAAACTAGATCCCATCTGAAAGACTCATCCCTGGTGACTCTTTGAACTTGAAACCAAGTCCAAACCTGCTAAAGTGAGATACAGACAAATATATGGCATACAATAATATAATATAATAAAACAATAGCACTAATTACGGGCAGATTCAACATATGCGCATGTTCATTTTATACATATTCGGCAAAACAAGCATTTAGACAAGTAAAGCATAACGACAAATATAATATCACACAGAGAGCGAGGAGAGAGCAAAAACTGACCCAGATGTTCCCTTTTTATTTCATTTTTTCAAACACACAACAACATTCGTAATAAAATAATACAAGACGAAATTTAAACTAATGAAGAAGAGCTAACCGATTATGCAGAAAGTTTTATCAGCAATGAAGTATTTTAGCAAAATATCCAAACCTAATCAGCTACACAGCAACACAGCAAAGCGAGAGCAGTTCAATGCTTTAGAATTCTTTTCTTTTAAACCGTAAAGTATTTTTTTTCTTTTTAGTGTTAAGAATGTGTAAGAATGTTCAACCGTGTGATGGTTCTAGCCTCAGAAGCAAACGAAACTCCTAAAAATTGAAAGAGGGGTACGGTATTCGCACGGAAACGGTATTGGCTTGAATGGATAGGAATAGAGTAGCGAGAAAGGCATGATAAAGATATTTCTGATTTAAGACCGAAGAATCCGATAAAGAGGAGGTAATATGAGTAGCTAAGGATTAAATGAAAAAGTGTGATACGAGTAGCAAGGAGTTTGATGGGGCCTTTGTTGCAATAAATGTAAGCATGACAATCGTAGCCAAGAGAGAGATTGATCTCGTATGCAAAATGTCAGTCTCTGCAGATCTGTAGCTTTTAATATGATTAGAGCAAGTATATCAAACTAACGATAAAGGTAAACATGATGCAATTTCCCATATCGACAATGATGTTTACCTTAAGACTATGAAAATGATGTCTTAGGCTATGATGTCTAGGGCCATGATACGCAAAATTTATATCCTCAGGTCATGCAAATGTTGTCTGTTGGCAATGAAAAATGATGCCCTTAGACTATGACACCTACGGATCATGATAAGCAGAAAGTAAATCCTTAGGCCATGATATGATGTCCGCAGGCCATGAAATATGATGCCTTTAGACCATGACGCCTTAGGAATGTGAGTAATGAGTAAAGAAAGTGTATCTGTAATTCAGGCATCTATAGCTGGATTGGAATTTATTCGGGCACATGCAATTCTCCAGAACAATGCAATCTTGGGCACATGCAATTCGGGCACAATGCAATCTTCGGGCACATGCAGTCTTCGGGCACAATGCGATCTCTAGCACAATGCAATCTCGGGCACATGCAATCTCGGGCACAATGCAATCTTCGGGCACAATGCAAATTGGGTAAATGCAGTCTTCGGGCACAATGCGATCTCAGGCACAATGCAATCTCGGGCACATGCAATGATGTAATTCTCGGGCACATGCAATATCGGGCACAATGCAATTCTCGGGCACATGCAATATCGGGCACAATGCAATTCTCGGGCACATGCAATATCGGGCACAATGCAATTCTCGGGCACATGCAATATCGGGCACAATGCAATTCTCGGGCACATGCAATATCGGGCACAATGCAATTCTCGGGCACATGCAATATCGGGCACAATGCAATTCTCGGGCACATGCAATATCGGGCACAATGCAATCTCGGGTTCAATGCAGTCTCGGGCACAATGCAAATCTTCGGGCACATGCATAATAGTCGTTTGAGGGCATAGAATATCTTGGACCTTCGCCTTGTTAGAAGGGTTGAGTGTCGTTTGTCGACAATTTTTTAGTTCAGAATATTGTAGCTTTGACCCTTCTTCCTATTGTAAGGAGTTGGTGCAGTTGAATGTTGATTTGTCGGGCTTGATATGGAGTAGTCTGATCCTTTTGTCTGATTAGAAGGATAGGGTACAATTGATTGGCGATTGTCGGGCTCAGAATAACTTGGTCCTTCATCCTGTCGGAAGGATAGTACGCCATTTGACTGGTGATTTGGGCTCAGTATAGAGTAGTTTGGTCCTTCCCATTGTTGGAAGGTCAATGTGCCATTCGTTGGTGATTTTCGAGCTCTGAATAATGTAGCTTGATCACACTTCCTATTGAAAGGACGGAATGCCATTGATTAGCGATTTGTCAGATATATCGACACATTGATCCTTCAAGTGGTGTTGAAATTGCCTCTTGTATATGTACTTGTCTTTTCTGCATTCAAAGAAAAATAATTAGATAAAGGGGAGGTTGATCTGTATCCCTGATTCGGCACAATATGCTTCTCTGATGTCTGCTCGTATGTCCTTTGAAATGTTGTCGAAAATTTTGAGGTCCTCCTCAAAATTTTCTGCCACAGTGTAGAATTTCTTCTATTCTGATTTTTGTTGAAGATTGTAGCTTGATTGCTGTGAATTTTTGAGACCCCTTCAAAAATTTTGCCCCAGTCTTGATATGAACAAAAAATGCTCGTTTGAAGGAATTTTAGAGACCCTCTCAAAAATTCTGCCCCAGTTACTGATTTGTGAGAAGAAATGCTTTTGATGAAATTTTTGAGTTCCTCTCAAAAATTCTGCCCCAGTATCGTGATTTGCAAAAAGATGTCCTTCTGATTGAATTTTTGATACCTTCTCAAAACTTCTGCCCCGGTTAAACAGCAAAAAGGGGAAAATGAAATTTTTATTATGATATAACCGAACTCCATATGAGCGCCTATGTATCCCCTCTTAAACGGGAATATGGTCTGACGTATTTCCAATTACAAAGCATAAGACATTAAACAGAGCATCATTAAGCAACACTGAAATGATAGATTTTGACTAACTTTATTGCCCATATGCTAACATGGGTACTTTCCTTGTCTGAATGTAGAAAACTTGAACTTTCAATGGCGCAAGCCTTATTGGAAACTGCTTCGAATGAGCTTCGACATGTTCACTGTTGGGGTTCCACTGGCGCGAAGTCCTCCAAGCATATGATCCTGGTATCAATCAATTGTTGAATCTTGTCTTTCAGATCACGACATTCTTCTATGGTATGTCATTTCATCCCTGAGTGATAAGCACAAACCTTAGAGGATTCAACCCACCTTGCACGTGTATTCATCTTTATTTCACTGATAGAAGCGATGTGACCAGCAAGCCTCAACTTTTCATAGAATTGAT
>NW_006238938.1:3191081-3215764 GCF_000226075.1 Solanum tuberosum | reverse complement strand
AGAAAATGAATATGTCACAACATCCGCTTAAACAGTGACCGAATTAATTGATAATTAAAGCAGGACATATTATTTTAAAACCGATTTCATACTGGAAATTAACAATGCCTATGAACATGATTTCTATGTGATCAGAACGCTGCATTACACCTATAGGCATGATTTACTAACCCCAAACAACATATACGATAAAAGAAATAATCCTTAGGCATGATTTCTAGCGGCGAGCAAACTGGACATTATATATTCAGAAAAACATATAGGTATAGTTCCTAAACATGCTGTGAAATTATTAAAACTTGATTAATTGACAGGATTAAATTATTAAACATACTGAATTATTAGGACTAATTGATTAACCTAAGCAAGCAAGCACTTCAGACAGTTTAAATTTTAATTAAATTTTTTGTCATACTGTTCTTAAACAAGCAGGAAATATTAAAGCAAGTACAGAGCAGAAGGTAATCATATTAATTTTATTTAATAAAATATGCCGGCAAATGACTTTACATTATTATTATTATTTATTCTTTTTGAAGCAAAATATACACAAAATTAACTCATTATATTTTACATGCAAGAAATTAATTAATGACGCCTATGAATATGAACTCTAACCCAAAAATCGATCAAATTATTTAAACCTTATAGGCATGACATCTAAATATATTACTAGTCAGATAATATAAACAATGACAAAATTATAAACAGAATTGATTTTAGACCAATTTTAAAATATATTCTAATGTGCTTGACTAATTTACTATTTGAGCAAACATAGACAAATTTTAACAACTACACGTATTAACATGAAATAAATAAGTAAAACAGTTAGCACATAATTCCCCTCCCCCCTTAGATGATTCCCCAAGTTATTTTATATATAGGAGAGAGTTAGAGTTATACAACATTATTACAAAACCGAATAAACTCCAAATAAAATAAAAGCTCCAATCCGATATCCCTTCTCATGGCAACTATTCGACTTTCAAACTCATATAACCTGCTAAATAAAGTAGATAAAGCAGCACCAACATACAATAAAATAAAATTTATTTAATGGGCAGAAGCTGCACCAACATTCACATTCAAACAAATGATAAACTCAACAAAATAATCATCACAAAAGAGGGAGAAAGAAACTGACCTAGGGCGCTTCCTTTATTATTTCAAACAACACATAGTACGAACAATGCAAAAAAAAAATTAAACTAGTGAACAGAACTAACTAGTTATGCAGAAATATTTATCAGCAATGAAGACCCAATTTTATTCGTTACTAGACCCGAACGCAGCAAAATCTAGTAGAAAAACCCTTAAAATTATTCACCGGAGTATTAATTCTTTTAAGAGTAGAGAGCAATATTTTTTTAAAATATTCCAGTGTAAGCTCTTTTAGTATGTGAGCAAAAGTCAAGGCCGCTAAATAATGAAGGGAAGGGTCCTTTATATACTACTAGAGTACGGACAAAATAAGGAAAAAAAATCAAGGAGCCAATTATAACATGCTCTCCTTAAACAAAAAGGAATATAAAATCAGTCCCATATTTATTTATTCTTTTTTTTACCAAATATAAACGAGTAAGAAATCTAGCAACTTTTAATTAAGGTATAAGGAATCAATTAACAGACAATAATATGCAAAAAAAAATCAAGTAAGACATATAATAATTAATACAAGAAGGGTGATAATTATAGCTCAAAAAATATATCAATATACATTTACCATAGCTGGACATGATTTCACTAAAATAAATAAATGCATCTTATTAATTAACTTAATTAAGGTAGAAAAATCAATTAACACAAGTCAGCAAATTAATAAAAATTACAGAAAATCAAAGCACATAATTTAAAGGAAAGGAATAAAATCAGTACAAACAAATTATCTCGTTGGGATTGCTTACTATAATTAAAACATAGAGTCATTTTCATGATTAAATACATTATCCAAAAGTCAAGTACCAATACACATTTTAAAGTTGATTTTCAACAATTAGATAAACATATATGACCTAGCAGATCCTAATTAACGCTAAAAAAAAAGAACAAATCCATTAATGGTAATCAACAAATCAATATGAGATCAGTAGTGAGTTATTGAGCTAAGAAAAAATTATCGGAGAGTTGCTTGAATTAATCCTTAATCACAAATTTTGGCAAATCAACCCATTTACAGGATGTCTTACTAAATTAGTTTAGTAATCAACAACGGTAACTAAACACACATCTTAAATCACAATAGAACATAATGACATTTTAACAAAGCTAAAATATACATGCTTCCGGCGTTCAGAAAATAACTAAGAAATGGTCATAAGATCAACAATTAACAAGGAATCGCATCAACCTCACAAGCATAAAATCATTATTTCGAAAATAACTTAGGTAATGAATTGAACGAGAAAATGAATCCGAACGGATCTGAAAATATCCGTTTTCAACAAGCCAAAAATCATAAAGTTTTGGTCCCTGTAAACGTTATCCAAGGTGTTGTCTCCACCGGGAGAAGAGAAGAGGAGAGCGGAGGAAACAGTTGCTGGCCAGAATATGCCGATGTCGTTGTTCTCGCCGGAGCTGTTGTTTTGCTCGCTGCGTGCTGCTGTTGTTGCAGGTGGTTTCACCGTCACTGCTGTTCGGAGCAAGCTCTCACGCTAGTGTGCCTGGCTGCTGATTGGAGTCAGCTGGAGTTGTTGGTTGGAGCTAGTGTCCGCCACTGCTGCTCGCCGGAGAAATGAAGGGGAAGAGTAGGCTGATGCTGCCTCGCTATCTCTGTAGCGCTGTCGGACTGCCTCGTCGAGCTGCTGTCCAACGAAAAAGGAACGGAGGCGGCCAGCAATTGCTGGTTCTCGCGTTGTTGCTCCTCCACCGGATAAGAAAGAGAGAGGGGGGCGATGGCTAGAGAGAGAGGAGAGAATAGTGAGTGAATAAAGTTTTAGGTTTGGGAGTCCTTTAGTTTTAAAAAAGGAAATAAGAGGATCGAATCTGGACCATCGATTTAAATTTGAATGGACGCATGTGATTTAATCTTGGATGATCTGATTTAAACGGACGGCTACGATTAAAGGAGGATATTTGAGATCTGGAAACTTGAGATAAGAAAGGGCTAAAATTGCAATCAACTATATGGCTATAATTGAAATGACAATTGAATTAGAATGGTTAGAATTATAAGGAAATAGAGTAATATAGGCTAAGATTTAAATGATTTGGAGAAAAACCAAAGAAATGCTATCCAATTAAAGTACTACATATATTAAAACAAATTATACGCATCTAAATTTAAAAAACATTTGAGTAAAAATAATTATTTCGAGTTTAACCATCGATAAATATAATAATTTAATATTAATTACGATAATTTTTTATAAAATCAAGCCTACTAAAATATATAATTTTTTAGACAAAGTCGACTAAAATTTTAGAAATCAAAATATGTTTTAAAATGCGTATTTAATCGGATAGCATCCCTAAAAGGGTTAAAGATCATTCAAAATTGGGTGTCAACAGCTGCCCCTTGGTTGCTTGAGAATGAAGGATGAATTGTCGGGCAACCAATCGTTGACTTAGTAGCCGATTTTGTCCGACGAGGGATGTCAGCGGGATCAATTGAAATGATATAGAGTTGAAAAAGTGGTAAAATCGAGACTTTGGTATTAAGCCGCTTACATATCTCTAGTTATATGAGAATCAGGTCGTGTGTAGTTCTAGACTCAAGAGCAGACGAAACTCCTAAGAATTGAAAGAGCGGTACGGTATTCGAACGAGAATGATATTGGCTTGAATGGATAGGATTAGAGAAGCGAGAAAGGTATGACAGAGAGATTTTCAGTTTAAGGGAAGAATCTGATGATAAACGATAATATGAGTAGCCAAGGGTTAAATGAAAAAAAATGGTAGTATGAGCAGCAAAGAATTTGATAGGGCATTTGTTGCAATAAATATAAGCACGATAATCGTAGCCCAGAGGTGATGAATGTCTTATCTGCAAAATGTTAGTTTCTGCAAATCTGTAGCTTGTAATATGACTAAAGCAAATATTTCAAACAAATGGTAAAAGTAAACATGCTGTAATTCCCATATCGATCATGATGTTTGCCTTAAGACTATGAAAAATGATGTCTTAGGCTATGATGTCTAGGGCCATGATACGCAAAATTTACATCATCAAGTCATGCAAATGTTGTCTGTGGGCCATGAAAAATGATGCCCTTAGACTATGACACATTCAGATCATGATAAGCAAAAGTAAATCCTTAGGCCATGATATGATGTCCGCAGGCCAGGAAGAATGATGCCTTTAGACCATGACGCCTTAGGAATATAAATAATGAGTAAAGAAAGCATATCTGTAATTCGAGCATCTGTTGATACTTGTAGCTTGATTGGAGTTTATTCGGGCATATGCATTTCTCGAGCACAATGCATTCTCGAGCACATGCAATTCTGGCACAATGCAATCTTCGGGCACAATGCAAATCGGGCACAATGCAATCTTCGGGAACATGTAATATCGGGCACAATGCAATCTTCAGGCTCATGCAATATCGGGCACAATGCAATTCTCGGGCACATGCAATATCGGACACAATTCAATTCTCAGGCACATGCAATATCGGGCACAATGCTATCTTCGGGTACAATGCGATTCTCGAGCACATGCAATATCGGGGACAATGCAATCTTCGGGCACATGCAATATCGGGCACAATGCAATCTTCGAGCTCATGCAATATCGGGCACATGCAATTCTCAGGCTCATGCAATATCGAGCGCAATGCGATTCTCGGGTACATGCAATATCGGGAACAATGCAATCTTCGGGCTTATGCAATATCGGGCACAATGCAATCTTCAGGCTCATGCAATATCGGGCACAATGCAATCTTCGGGCACATGCAATATCGAACACATGCAATTATTGGGCACAATATAGTTCTTGGGCTCACGCAATAGTTGATTAAAGGCATAGACCTTCGCCTTATTGAAAGGATTGAGTGTCATTTGTTGATGAATTCAGAATATTGTAGCTTTGACCCTTTGTCCTATTGTAAGGACTGAGTGCAGTTGAATGTTGATTTGTCGGGCTTGATATAAAGTAGCTTAATTCTTTCATCTGATTGGAAAGATGTACCAATAATTAGCGATTTGTCGGGCTCAAAATAACTCGGCCCTTCATTCTGTCAGAAGGATAGTATGCCATTTGACTGGCGATTCGTCGAGATTAATAGCGGTCAAGCGATGTTGAAGTTGTCTTTTGTATCTGTACCTGTCTTTCCTATATTCAAAGAAAAATTATGAGTTTAAAAATGGGGGAGGTTGATCTGCTCCGACTGATGTGCTCCCTTTGGCTTGCCATCCAGACCTTTCCGAGCATTTGCTTTGTAAAATAGAAGGAGAGAGAGTTTTCGAAAAAGTTTTTTTGAAAATATTAGTTTGTAAAAAGTAAAGTTGAATCTTTGACCATGGCACAGTTTGAGACATTACAACATCTGACTCAGTAGCAAATCTGCTATCTGATCTTTGTTGAAGATTGTAGCTTGATTGCTGTGAATTTTTTAGACCCTTTCAAAAATTCTTCCCAGTCTTGATTTGTGCAGAAAATGCTCGTTTGAAGGAATTTTTGAGACCCTCTCAAAAATTCTGCCCCATTTACTGATTTGAGAGAAGAGATGATTTTGAAGGAATTTTTGAGTTCCTCTAAAAAAATCTGCCCCAGTATCGTGATTTGCAAGAAGATGTCCTTCTGATGGAATTTTTTAGATCCTCTCAAAAATTCTGCCCCAGTTACACAGTCAAAAGGGGAAAATGAATTTTTTATTATTATATGATCGAACTCCATAGGAGCACCTACGTATCCCCTCTTAAACGGGAATCAGGTCTGACGTAGTTCCAAATACAGAGTAAAAGCGCATGAAACAAACTTAGATGTAATATCTCTTCACAGCATCTGAGTTGATAGGTTTGGGCCAAACTTCTCCATCCATTTCTGCAAGTATGAGGGCTCCGACTGTCAATACCCGAGAGACTATGTATGGGCCTTGCCAGTTTGGTGAGAATTTACACCTTGCTTCATCTTGATTTGGGAAAATCCGCTTCTAAACCAATTGCCCAGGTGAGAAATGTCTGGGTCTAACCTTTTTGTTGAAAGCTCTGGCCATTCTATTTTGATAGAGTTGACCATGACAAATGGCGTTAATTCTTCTTCCATCTATTAATGCCAGATTCTCCGCCCGAACTTATATCCATTTAGCATCACTCAACTCCGGTTCCTGAATAATCCTTAGAGATTGTATCTCTACTTCAGCAGGTATCACAACTTCATTATCATATACTAGAAAATAAGGCGTAGCCCCAGTAGAAGTTCTGATGGTGGTACGATATCCTAGCAATGCAAATGGTAGCTTTTCAAGCCAGTGTCTATGATTGTCGATCATTTTGCGTAATATCCTCTTGATGTTCTTGTTTGCAGCCTCAACAGCTCCATTCATCTGTGGTCTATATGTTGTAGAATTCCGATGACTGATCTTGAATTTCTCACACAATGATCTCATCAAATCACTATTTAGATTGGTTCCATTATCAGTGATGATTGACTCAGGAATTCCAAATCTACAGATGATGTTATTTTTTACAAAGTCATCCACAACCTTCTTTGTCACTGATTTGTGAGAGGTGGCTTCGACCCATTTGGTGAAGTAGTCGATTGCAACCAGAATGAATCTATGTCCATTGGATGTTGTTGGCTCGATTGGACCAATGACGTCCATGCCCCAAGTTGCAAAGGGCAAAGGTGAACTACTAACATGGAGTTCGTTGGGTGGAACTAGGATCATATCTGTATGAGTCTGACATTGGTGATATTTTTGAACATAGCGGATATAGTCTGTCTCCATAGTTGGCCAGAAATGTCCCGATCTCAGGATCTTCTTTGCATGTAAAACCATTCATGTGAGGACCACATGTTCCTGCATGTATCTCTTCAATCAGTCCGCTAGCTTCTCCAGCTTCGACGCACCTTAGCAACCCCAAGTCGGGAGTCCTCCTATAAAGGATTTCTCCACTTAGAAAGAATTGATTCGCTAACCTCCGAATTGTACTCTTTTGTACACTTGTTGCATCCTCTGTATACTCACCGCTCTTCAAATATCCTCGAATATCATCGTACCAAGGCTTTCAATCAGACTATTCCTCAACATGAAAACAGTATGCTGGTTACTCGTATATGTGGATGTAAATAGGATCAATGTAATTATGATCAGGATGCTGAATCATGGAAGACAAAGTGGCTAAGGCATCTGCGAATTCATTCTGGATCCTTGGCACATGTTTGAATTCTGCCTTGATGAACCTTTTACACAACCTATCCACTTTCGATTCTTGGTAGCCTATTCGCCTCGGACCTGATGAATCAATAGGTCTGAATCTCCTATTATCAACATTTCCTGGATATCCAAGTCGATAGCACGTCGGAGCCCCAATATGCAAGCTTCATATTCAGCTATATTATTTGAGCAAAGGAACCTGAGTTTGGCTGATACCGGACAATGGTGCCCAGTTGGTGAGATCAAAACAGATCCGATGCCGGATCCGCTCAAGTTCTTAGCTCCATCAAAGAACATCCTCCAACCATTATATTCTTCATAAATGTCCCCCGACAAAAGCTACTTCTTCGTCTGGGAAGTAAGTCTTCAACGGTCTATAATCATTATCTACAGGGTTCTCCGCTATATGATCTGCTAATGCCTGTGCCTTCACTGCTTTCTGTGTAACATACACTATGTCAAACTCGCTCAGTAATATCTGCCATTTAGCCAGTTTACCTGTAGGCATGGGCTTTTGAAAGATATACTTAAGAGGATCCATCCTTGAAATCATATAAGTAGTGTGCGAAGAGAGGTAATGTCGCAGTTTCTGGGTGACCCAAGTTACAGCACAACAGGTACGCTCCAATAGAGAGTATCGAGCCTCGTATGATGTAAACTTCTTGCTCATGTAATATATCGTCTGCTCCTTCTTTCCAGTTTCATCATGTTGCCCCAAAATGCAGCTGAAAGCATTATCCAACACTGATATGTATAACAACAGTGGTCTACCAGATTCCGGTGGAACCAACACAGGTGGATTGGACAAGTAATCTTTGATTTTGTCAAACGCTTGTTGACATTTGTCTGTCCATTTCACCGCAGCATCCTTCTTCAATAGCTTGAAGATAGGCTCACAAATGACAGTAGATTGGGCTATGAAACGACTGATGTAATTGAGTCATCCCAAGAAACTCATTACCTCCTTCTTACTCTTCGGCGGAGGTAAATCACGAATGACTTTGATTTTTGATGGATCCAATTCTATACCCCCGGCGGCTGACAATGAAACCCAGAAGCTTTCCAGCAGGAACCCCAAAGACACATTTTGCAGAATTCAACTTCAAGTTATACTTGCGTAGTCTGGCAAAGAACTTTCAAAGATCATCCAGATGATTTGAACCCTTCTTTGATTTGATGATGACAACATCCACATAAACTTCAATTTCCTTGTGGATCATGTCGTGAAACAGGGTGGTCATTGCCCTCATGTATGTAGCCCCAGCATTCTTTAAACCGAAAGGCATTACCTTGTAGTTGTAGACACCCCACGGTGTGATGAAACCAGTTTTCTCAGCATCGTCCTTGTGCATCTCAATTTGATGATAGCCGGCAAAGCAATCCACGAATGATTGTGTTTCATGCTTAGCATAGTTATTAATCAAGATGTGTATGTTGGGCAATGGAAAATTATCTTTGGGACTAGCTTTGTTGAGATCCCGATAATCCACACAAACTCTAACCTTTCCGTCTTTCTTGGGCACTGGAACGACATTTGCAAGCCAAGTCGGGTACTTTGTCACTTGAAGGATTCCAGCATCTAATTGCTTTGATATTTCTTCCTTGATTTTCAAACTCAACTCAGGCTTGTATTTCTCAGCTTCTGCTTCACAGGAGGACATGCTGGATCAGTGGGCAATCGATGAGCTACGATTGAAGTGCTTAACCCTGTCATGTCTGCATAGGACCAGGCGAAGATATCCTTATTCTCCATGAGACACTCTGTATACTCGTTCTTATCATCTTCCGTCATATGGATGCTTACTCGGGTCTCCTGTGCCACTTCTGAATTTCCTAGATTTACCACCTCTGTTTCCACTAAATTCGGGTTGGGCTTTTCCTCGAATTCCTCAACCTTTCTGATTAACTCTTCAGGGACCTCACTTTCTTCGACTTCCTCTAAGTCATTAATGTTAAGTTGTGCAGTCTCATTATATGCCATAGTCTCAAATTCAACATTTTTATAACAAATTTTGCTGCAAGAAAGAATAACGCACAAATAAATATAAGATATTAAATAGATGGGAAAAAAACTTTATTGATTAAAACTCAAGAGTTTCATAAAAACTAGCATTTGAAAACAATAACAGAGAACTGGAATTTAAAACTGTTTATTGAAACTTTTAAAATTTGATAGGAAAACTTCTTCCAAAGCTACCCAGATGCCCGACGAGGTTTGGATAGAGTTGAGGTTCAAATGTTGATGTTGATCTTCGCTTCACTGCTTCCTCTAGGGTCCCCTTTCTCCTCCTCGTTGATCACGACATTGCAGCCTTTTCCTTCCTCTTTGGTCAAAGACAAACTTTTCATGTCTTCTAGAACCTCATCAATGATGCCACCCATGAAACCTGTTGATCGAAATGATTGTTGCAATGGTGATATGGGTTTATTCAATGGATAGTAGTACCCATCTCTAGGTGGTTGCCAATCAAGCCACTCCTCAGTAGTATATTTGTATCCCAGGCCGAAAGTGGTTGAATGACGAACGGGTTATATAGGTTCAACTATTCCTTGTTGATTGGCTCCAAACCTTTGCCGAGCTCAAAACCAAACCAGGCCATCATATCTATGATCTTCTGGCTAAACCAAGGTTGCACTTCAGTGTTGCCAACAAGCTCAACTGTATAGTACATCTCACCGTCTAGATGACCCCTTCCTTCTATCGCATATACAGGATGTCCCTTTTCCCCGTGGACTACAACCTCTTCGTGATCCCATTCAAACTTCAAGCATTGATGAAGAATAAAGGGAACTGCTCCAGCCATATGAATCCAAGGATGACCCAGCAATAAGTTATATGAGGATGGAATGTCCAAGACCTGGAAAGCTATTGGGAAATGCAGGACCAATGAGCATGTCCAAGGTTATTTCCCCAATAGTACCCCTCTGAGAGCCATCAAAAGCTCTCACATTCATCTTCCAGGTTTGGATCTTTGCACTATCCACGCCTAGCCTTGTCAACGTGCTCAGAGGGCAGATATTCAAACCGGAGCCTGAATCAACCAAGGCTTTGGTGATTATCTTGTCATGATATTGAGCTGAAATGTACAAAGCCTTATTGTGGGTTGTTCCTTCAAGTGGCAACTCATCTTCGTGAAAAGATATTCGGTATGCCTCAAAAACCTGCCCGACCATTTGGGCTACCTCTCCATGAGTGATGCTAGATGGGACATAGGCTTCACCCAGGACCTTCAATAGAGCGTTTCGATGAGTTTCGAAAGATTGAAGCAATGACAAGATTGATATTTGGGACGGGGTTTTACTCAATTGATCAACAATAGAGTACTCTTTAGCTTCTGCCTTCTTCCAGATACTATGATCTTCAAACTCTACAATTGGTGCCTTGGACTTGCTGGAGCTACCTTGAACCAAATTTTTGGAAGTGTAAATTCTTCCAGATCTAGTCACTCCTGCTGCAGTGTCTGCTTCTTCCACTTTCGCCTTTCCCTTTCCATAATCCCATGGGACAACACGGGGTATCAAATTGGGGAGGAGAAGGAGCTCTGAGGACGCTGAATGGGAGCTTGGGTATGGCAACCTCAACCTCAAATGGAGCACGCCTTTACACTACCATTGGAGTCTGGGCGGTAACAGATTCTTCTGGCTCAAGGACCCAGATGGATTTCTCCCAATCCGAGGTATCATCAACTTCTACCATGTTGACCTGATGGTTAGGCAGAGGGTTGTTTGTAACATTTGGTGCTGGATCCTTGAGCTGGATGGCCTTAGTATCAATCAGCATTTGAACCTTATCTTTCAGGGCTCTGCAAACTTCGGTAGTGTGACCTTTTATCCCAGAATGGTAGGCACAAACCTTGTTAGGGTCTTACCATTTTGTGCGGACATCTACATGCAATGCAGGAACTGGGGTGACATAGCCAGCCTCTTTCAGTCTCTCATAAAGGTGGGCTATGGGCTTAGCCAAAGGAGTATAGTTTTTTGCAGGCCTTCTTTCATATAGAGGTCTGTTTCGGTCGGTGTTTGAGTGGGTGGTGGAGTTTGGAAGTATATTGGCTGGGCATTATAAACGAGATATGAAGTTTGATGATATTGAGGAGGAGCACTGTGGTAATATACTGGCGTGGGATGGGGAGATATAGGTAGTGGAGCTGAAGGATATGGAGTTTGAGGATATGGAGATGGAGGTGGGGTTGTTGCTCGGTACTTATATAGGGTTCTGGTTCCCTGAGCCATCATGACCGAACCTGTTTTCTTTCAATTTTCTGCCATTCCACCAGATTGCAGAGCTTTGTTGGTGGCTTGTAAGGCCTCTAGGTTGATGATAGTCCCACTTTTTATGCCTTCTTCAATTCTTTCACCTAATTTAATAATTTCAGCGAAACTCTTCTCAGCTACAAGCATCATCCTGTCATAATATTGTGGCTCTTGGGAACGGATGAAGTAGTCTTTCATCTGAGATTCTTCCATAGAAGGTCTAGCCCTGGCCGCTTGAGACCTCCATCTTATGGCATAATCCCTGAAGGATTCACTGGCCTTTTTCTTCAGGTTTTTGGATGTAGAACCAGTCAAGTGCATTTTCTATATTAAATCCAAACTTATTCATGAAGTCGGTTGCCATGTCCACCCACTCAACCCATTTCCGAGGGTCTTGTTCAATATACCACGATAGAGCCTCCCCAGTGAGACTCCTCATAAACAACTTCATGAGTATCTTCTCGTCTCTCCCCACCCCTACAAGCTTGTCACATTACATTCGCAGGTGGGCTTTGGGATCTCCAATGCCATTAAACATTTCAAACTTTGGAAGCTTGTATCCTTCAGGTAGTTCTACGTCGGGATGCATACACAAATCCTCGTAGCTCAGTCCTCCCAACCTCTTGCTTCCTTCCACATGTTGCACCATGTTAGCCAAGCTATCTAATCTCTCGGTCAGGGTTTTTATCAGAATGTCCTTTGGCAGGACTCTGATTCATGGTAGTTATGAGTCACAAGAGCAGTTTCCACATATATGGTGTTGAGGTTGTTATTTCTAGGAGTATATGAAGGGTTCGCATTTGGAATTGGTTCTGGAATGGTTGGCTTAGTTTGTTGGTGGTAGTGGTAAAATGGGATTTGGGTATTTTGGGCATGAAGTGGTAGGAAGATATTTGTATGAGTGGGTTCAGGTCGGGATACATTGGTTGGAGGATTGTTTGGCATGGTTGTTTGGTTAGAGTGAGGAGGATTGTCTATATTTTTGTCAAACTGGGTTCCGAGAGAATTAGACAACTTGGCCAAATCACGCATCTGCGCTACTTCTTCTTCCAAATCTAAAATATTGCGCTCAAGTCTAAGGACGAGGCACTTGGAAGTTGCCCTCCCTCAAAGTTTCTACTCTTTCGTTGCTGCTGTTGTTGTCAACCATTTTACCCTTGTCTCTGTAGTCTGTTCTTTGAGGAGGAGGAGAATGGGGGGGTCCCTTTTGATCGTGTATGTGCCAGAATGAAGGACATATCAACCTTAGGAATGGGAAAAACAATGGAATCAATAGAAAATAGTGTTAGGGATTAGAGCATATTAATAATAATAACAGCACATTGTTTGAAATAAGCGCCCTAAATGCAAGGGACCTCATTGAGCCAGAGGTAGGCCTAAGACGACATATAAGTGACGCATAATAATTAATTCAAGCCTTATTTGCCAATTTGTAGTTTAGAGTTAGAGAAATAAAGGAAAAAACGATCTTTATTGAATAACTTCAAACTATTACATCAAACTAAAGCAAAACTAGAAATAATCTAAATGGCAAGGGATAATAAATGGGGAAAATAGAAATACTAAAAAAAACTTCAATCATGGTGGTCTCCAATGTTTGGTGCAATCTGCCCCATCATTTCTGGGGTCATGTCATAGTCGTTGTTCAGAAGGTTGCGAGCCCATATTCTTTCCATGTCGTCACCAAAACCAGGAAGGCCTCCGTCGCTTAAGTCCCTATGCTCAGCATCCTCCAAGATCCATACGTAATACTCGGGTGTGCAGTAGGGTCTATCTTCTCTGATGTCGATGGTTCTCACTCCTTCCCACCTTTGTAGTATGGTGTCAACTTGTGGTGTTTTGGCCCAAAATCATACCCATAATGACCCATATGGGATCGTAAAGGTATCATTTGGACTTGTCCAAATTGGCGGAGGGCTCGGAGTGGTGCATATGGTTGAACTCCATTTAGTTCGATAAGCTCAATGAAATAGAGCTCATGTCCTCTAACCATGGCGCGACGAAGACCTAACCAGTGATACTTCCATTGGATTTGATTACCAGACCTCCCTCTTAGATACCTAAACCAATCTTCCATTCCCACTGGGCGGAGAAACGCAACATTCTTGTGGGGTGAGTAAAGATTTTGCTTCCCATGCCATCCAAGATGTCTATCATATCCTCTCTTTTGTAAAAGTGTTCAGCAGCCCATAGTTGTAACAAAAGATTACAGCCCTCAAAATATCTCTTACCATTGACGCATGCGGATAAAGCCCTTATCATTTCAGCATGTATCATGGGCACTATAGTCTTAGCAGGATTTTGTCCTCCTTGAGCTAACATTCGGACCACATGACCTAAGGTATTGCTAATCTTTCCCTCTTTCATAGGAAAGACTAAGGAACCCAGTAGTGCGATGGTGAAAGCTCTGAGACGATATTTCTCCCATTGTCTAGCAGAACACCCAAACTCTTTGTTGAAATGTTTATGACCCTTCTCGTCACAAAAGCGGTGGTACAAAAATTCTATTGAAATCCACCCTTTATCTAAACAATCCATCTCCCGATTACGGTTCAATCCTAGACTCTTCAAAAACTTCTTCGGTGATTGCTTATGTGGCACAATCATTTGCCGCCCTTGAAAGGGAAGGTTACCAAACTCTCCGATTTCCTCGAGTGTTGGAGTTAGCTCAAAGTCCCTAAATTTGAAAACCAATCTTGCAGGGTCCCAGAATTTCAGCAGGGCCATGATCATGTAGCGATTAGGTTCAACAAATAACAGAAAGGTCAATCCACCCAGTAGTTTGCGAATTTCCAACTCATGGTCCTTCTTGATATTCACCCACCATCTCTTCAGAAGATCGTTCGCTTTTGTGACCATTTGCGTGTTGGGGAAGTTGGGAGCGGCCATGACTGCAAACAAATAACAAACAAGTTCTAAACTCCAATTTGGCATAAATTAGGCTTGATTTAGTTATTGTGACCACATTGACAGATAATATGCAATTTGTCTAAAGGGTGTTGGGATCCTTTAGACAATAGGGTGGCTACTAATTATGTGGATTGACACCAGGGGTCAAACCACCTAAGGTTTATGCAACATGTATGACTTAAATGGAAAATTCTAAGAGTGGGCTTGACATGGACTTGAAAGGGATTCTATGCGAGAAGGCACATGGTTCCACGGTAGTAAAACTATCCGCATCTGTCATGCCTCAGCCATCTCTCTAATATAGAGTGTTTGAAGAGAATTGAAGTATTTGTGAGATGTGCATAGTCACACACCATCACGAGAATAAAAAAAATAAAAGAGGAAGAGGGTCCCAATTGGGGGAAGTATGAGCGGAATGCCAATTTATCAAAGCGGTAACATTTAGCACTTAGGTGGAAAGCAGTAACACATAGGCAGTTTATGAAAGAGGTAATAAATAAATTAATACATGCATAAATAAAAGGGAGTAAACATATAAACATATTAGAGAATCAAGCAAATAAGGAAATAGGGTATGGATTAAGCATGCAAGTAACAAATAAAGGAAAAGGGAAAGGGCGAGACATGGAAATAAACAAATAAAGAAGAAGGGAAAGGGTTGGAACATGGAAAATAGACAATAAATAAGGAAATAAATAAACAAGGAAAACAAATAACAACTTAACATGCTAATAACCAAACAAACAATGAAATAACCAAGTAAACCCCACATAAGCATGAAACACGTAATGGTTAGAACCTAATATCCCCAGAAGAGTCGTCATTCTGTCGCGCCCCATTTTCTCGCAAAAACAGGTTTTGGTGCACGACCTAACAACTCTTTTGGGCTTTTGGGTTGGATTGAAGAGTCGTCACCTAACGAATTAAGGTGCGTTAGGGCACCTATCTAACCTAACTAAGTCTAGCTAAGGTCAACGAACCAGAGATCAAGGTAAGGGTTCAAGTTACCTCGAGGGGAAGGTGTTAGGCATCCCTCGAGGTCCACAAATGTGGGTCCCGACCGTGTCTCATGCAATTTATGTGGGGGTTACAAGTAGCATTTATGGTCACTTCATTTATTATTTATTTAAACATGTTTGCTAAGTGATAACTAATATTAAACAGTTAAGATCAATTTAATTATTTTAATTAATTAAGCATCCAAAACTAGGTGATATAATAAATAACATTAAATAGATATTAGGCAGTCAATAAAGAGATAAGCAAGGAGACAGAAAATAGACAAGTATATAAGTAAATATCATTTTTTATTTAATTAAACTACCCCAAATAAATATAATTATAAACAGATAAAGGGATAAAAGGAAAAGGAGACTCTAAAAGACTTTGTGGATCAGCACTCGATTTTTCTTTAGTGTTTCGATAAACCAAGGTTTGTCACTTTAAGCCTGAGTCGATGTCATCATATCCGTAGGGCCTAAACTACCCTTACCCCACCACCGCATGCTTTTCATCTCTACAAGGTGCCTAGCGTCCCTGCTTAAGGTCCAAGAGGCATTGAACTACTATTAGGAAGGGTTTAGACTGAAATAAACTCCTAATAGGCCAACCTAGACACCAAGTCAAACAAATAGGACATTCATTTAGCATGTAAAGTCTCAAATTTGCCTCTAGGTTTTATTAAACATGCTTTCAAACACACATAATGGTGAAAGGATTTCCTGCTAAGTGTATGCATACAGACATATATTGACAACATAATTATTTAATTGGGGGGAGCAGAAAGTTGTTACAAGTGCAGGGAGCTTATTAGACTAATTTTTAAAGGTGGCAGAAAAGCAATTATAAATGCAGAAATATATTTAGAAACAGTGACAGATTTATTATTAATGCAAAGAAATATTTTAAAAGACAGTCAGTTTGCAAAAATCTAGTAGCTGGTTTTTTTTTATCAGGGCAGAATATTTAAAACATGAGAAATTAGTTGAATAAGCAATATTAAACAGACAATTTAAACAACTTGCAAATAATTATTAGTATTGATTTTAAATGTGGTAGCAAATTAGTATAGGAAGCAGATTTTAGATTGATTTTGAGTGGCCAGTGTTATTCAGCATGCAGAAATAATGAGCCGGATTTAATCAGACAACCAGTATTTAGAGTAGATTTTAATGCATGCATGGTATTAAAGCAGATTCACTTAATTTAGCAAATTATTAAAGCAGATGCAAAGAATAATTTAAACAGACAATTAATTTTTTTTCTTATTTTTTACTTTAAAATGTCGAAAAACATGTATCATAGAGCAATAACATATAATTCATAACATGGGGGGGGGGGGGCTCAACACTTTTCTTTTTAAACATGCAGGAAAAATGTGTCAGAACTCATAAATTGTTATTTTAGAGTATGCTGAAAATTATTAACTAGATTAGTCTAAGTGGCAGAAAACATGCATAATAAATTTTATTTCAGTTATTTAACATGCCAAAAAATTATTAAATTACAATTTTAGCAAACTTTTTTATTCTTTAAAATTAATCTTATTAGTTGATCCTATAAACATTATTTCTAAACGAATATGCTGAAATTAAAATGCTGAACCTATAGGCATACTTTCTATATAAAGATAATAATCCAAAATCTATAGGCATGATTTCTATGTGATGAGACATGTTGAAAATATAACTGATTATAGACATGAATCTTCACATAGAATGGTATAAATATTATCATATAAACACGTTCCAGATTTAGCAGAGATTGAATTAATTTAAGGCATGCCAACTGATTTCGAATTTCCAAACTAACAAAGTTATGGACAAACAAATGCCTGGTTTTGACCAATTATTTTAGGTGATAATAATTTATTTCTGATTTTTTTATGTGGTTAGAAGATATAAACAGATTATATTTAACAATAACAAGTAGTGAAATAAACAAAAGTAAAATAGACAATTAGCACATATTCCCCCTCTCCCCTTAGCCGATCCCCCAAATACATCATATATATAGCGAGTTCAAGAGTTATACAAATATTACAAACCGAAATAAATAATAAATACGAATTCAAAATACATAAATTAAATAATCTCGTCTCATGGCAACTCTTCAACTTGAACTTCATGTTCAAAACCTGTTTAACAGAATAACACCCAACACGAGATCATAGCATAATAATAACTAATAGATAGAAAATATAAAAGCTATTCACAGTAAACACACGAATTTCACCAAGTCATGTAAAATCACACATCGGAATAACGGATAAGGAAACTAACCCGAATGCTTCCTTTTATTTATTTCGACCAAACAATGCAAACAAACAAAAGAAAAGGAAAAAAAGATTAAGCTAATGAAAGGAACTAACCAATTATGCAGAATATTAATCAGCAATGAAGACCCATTAATCCAACTTTCGACCCGTACACAGCAAAATAGCAAGTATAGAGAAGTTTTTATGTTTACCGGAAAACTAAATTCTATTTTTAAGAGTAGAGAGCATTATATATTTTTTAGTATTCAAGAATTGAGCAAAGTCAAGATGTGAGAGAATTCTCCTATCGTTAGAATGTCCGGGATTGCATTGTGCCCGATATTGCATCATTACATATGCCCAAGATTGCATGAGCCTGAAGATTGCATTGTGCCCGATATTGCATAAGCCCGAAGATTATATTGTGCCCGATATTGCATGTGCCCGAGAATAGTATTGCGCCCGATATTGCATGAGCCCGAAAATTGCATGTGTCTGATATTGCATGAGCCCGAAGATTGCATTCTTCTCGATATTTCATGTTCCCGAAGATTGCATTGTGCCCGATATTGCATGTGCCCGAAGATTGCATTCTGCCTGATATTGCATGAGCCCGAAGATTGCATTGTGCCCGGTTTTGCATGTGACCGAGAATTAAATTGTGCCCGATATTACATGTGCCTGAGAATTGCATTGTGCCCGATATTGCATGAGCCTAAAAATTGCATTGTGCCCGATATTGCATGTGCCCGAAGATTGCATTGTGCCCGAAGATTGCATTGTGCCCGAATTGCATGTGCTCGAGAAATGCATATGCCTGAATAAACTCCAATCAAGCTACAAGTATCAACAGATGCCCGAATTACAGATATGCTTTCTTTACTCATTATTTATATTCCTAAGGCGTCATGGTCTAAAGGCATCATTCTTCATGGCCTGCGGACATCATATCATGGCCTAAGGATTTACTTTTTGCTTATCATGATCCGAAGGTGTCATAGTCTAAGGGCATCATTTTTCATGGCCCACGGACAACATTTGCATGACCAGAGGATATAAATTTTGTGTATCATGGCCCTAGACATTATAGCCTAAGGAATCATTTTTCATAGTCTTAAGGCAAACATCATGGTCGATATGGGAATTGCATCATGTTTACTTTTACCGTTTGTTTGAAATATTTGCTTTAGTCATATTACAAGCTACAGATTTGCAGAAACTAACATTTTGCAGATAAGACATTCTTCACCTCTGGGCTACGATTATCGTGCTTACATCTATTGCAACAAATGCCTTATCAAATTCTTTGCTGCTCATACTACCTTTTTTTCCATTTAACCCTTGGCTACTCATATTACCGTTTATCATCGGATTCTTCCCTTAAACCGAAAATCTCTCTGTCATACCTTTCTCGCTTCTCTAATCCTATACATTCAAGCCGATATCACTCTCGTTCGAATACCGAACCGCTCTTTTAATTCTTAGGAGTTTCGTCTGCTCTTGAGTCTAGAACTACACACGACCTGATTCTCGTATAACCAGAGATATGTAGGCGGCTTAATACCAAAGTCTCGGTCGTACCCCTTTTCCAACTCTATATCATTTTAATTGATCCCGCTGACATCCCTCGTCGGACAAAATCGGCTACTAAGTCAACGATTGGTTGCCCGACAATTCATCCTTCATTCTCAAGCAACCAAGGGGCAGTTGTTGACACCCAATTTTGACCGACCTTTAAACCTTTTAGGGATGCTTTCCGATTAAATACGCATTTTAAAACATATTTTGATTTCTAAAATTTTAGTCGACTTTGTCTAAAAATTATATATTTTAGTAGACTTGATTTATAAAAAATTATCGTAATTAATATTAAATTAATATATTTATCGATGGTTAAACTCGAAATAATTATTTTTACTCAAATGTTTTTTAAATTTAGATGCGTATAATTTGTTTTAATATATGTAGTACTTTAATTGGATAGCATTTCTTTGATTTTCCTCCAAATCATTTAAATCTTAGCCTATATTACTCTAATTCCTTGCAATTCTAGCCATTCTAATTCAATTGTCATATCAATTATAGCCATATAGTTGATTGCAATTTTAGCCCTTTCTTATCTCAAGTTTTCATATCTCAAATATCCTCCTTTAATCGTAGCCGTCCGTCTAAATCAGATCATCCAAGATTAAATCACATGCGTCCATTCAAATTTAAATCGATAGTCCAGATTCGATCCTCTTATTTTCCTTTTTTAAAAACTAAAAGACTCTCAAACCTAAAACTTTATTCACTCACTATTCTCTCCTCTCTCTCTCTCTAGCTGCCGCCCCCCTCTCTCTTTTCTTATCTAGCGGAGGAGCAGCAGCGCGAGAACCAGCAAGCGCTGGCCGCCTCCATTCCCTTTTCGTTGCACAGCAGCTCGACGAGGCAGTTTGACAGTGCTAAGGAGACAGCGAGGCAGCAGTAGCCTGTTGTTCCACTTCATTTCTCCAACGAGCAGCAGTGGCGGACACCAGCTCCAACCAACAGCTCCAGCCGACTCCAACCAGCAGCCAGGCACACCAGCGTGAGAGCCTGCTCCGAAAAGCAGCGACAGTGAAACCACCTGCAACAACAGCAACACGCAGCGAGCAAATCAGCAGCTCCGGCGACAGATCCGACAGTAGCCGCCGGCGAAAACAACGACAACGGCAAACTCCGGCCAACAACTGTTTCCTCCGCTCTCCTCTTCTCTTCTACCGGTGGAAACAACACCTTGGATAACGTTTACAGGGACCAAAAGAAGACGGATATTTTTAGATCCGTTTGGATTCATTTTCTCGTTCAATTCATTACCTAAGTTATTTTTGAAATAATGATTTTATGCTTGTGAGGTTGATGCGATTCCTTGTTAATTGTTGATCTTATGACCATTTCTTAGTTATTTTCTGAACGCCGGAAGCATGTATATTTTAGCTTTGTTAAAATGTCATTATGTTCTATTGTGATTTAAGATATGTGTTTAGTTACCGTTGTTGATTACTAAACTGATTTAGTAAGACATCCTGTAAATGGGTTGATTTGCCAAAATTTGTGATTAAGGATTAATTCAAGCAACTCTCCGATAATTTTTTCTTAGCTCAATAACTCACTACTGATCTCATATTGATTTGTTGATTACCATTAATGGATTTGTTCTTCTTCTTTTTAGCGTTAATTAGGATCTGCTAGGTCATATATGTTTATCTAATTGTTGAAAATCAACTTTAAAATGTGTATTGGTACTTGACTTTTGGATAATGTATTTAATCATGAAAATGACTCTATGTTTTAATTATAGTAAGCAATCCCAACGAGATAATTTGTTTGTACTGATTTTATTCCTTTCCTTTAAATTATGTGCTTTGATTTTCTGTAATTTTTATTAATTTGCTGACTTGTGTTAATTGATTTTTCTACCTTAATTAAGTTAATTAATAAGATGCATTTATTTATTTTAGTGAAATCATGTCCAGATATGGTAAAGGTATATTGATATAATTTTTGAGCTGTAATTATCACCCTTCTTGTATTAATTATTATATGTCTTACTTGATTTTTTGCATATTATTGTCTGTTAATTGATTCCTTATACCTTAATTAAAAGTTGCTAGATTTCTTACTCATTTATATTTGGTAAAAAAAAGAATAAATATATATGGGACTGATTTTATATTCCTTTTTGTTTAAGGAAAGCATGTTATAATTGGCTCCTTGATTTTTTTTCCTTATTTTGGTCCGTACTCTAGTAGTATATAAAGGACCCTTCCCTTCATTATTTAGCGGCCTTGACTTTTGCTCACATACTAAAAGAGCTTACTCTGGAATACTTTAAAAAATATATTGCTCTCTACTCTTAAAAGAATTAATACTCCGGTGAATAATTTTAAGGGTTTTTCTACTCGATTTTGATGTGTTCAGGTCTAGTATCGAATCAAATTGGGTCTTCATTGTTGATAAATATTTCTGCATAACAGGTTAGTTCCGTTCACTAGTTTAAATTTTTTTTGCATTGTTCGTACTATGTGTTGTTTGAAATAATAAAGGAAGCGCCCTAGGTCAGTTTCTTTCTCCCTCTTTTGTGATGATTATTTTGTTGAGTTTATCATTTGTTTGAATGTGAATGTTGGTGTTGCTTCTGCCCGTTTAATAAATTTTGTTTTATTGTATGTTGGTGCTGCTTTATCTACTTTATTTAGCAGGTTATATGAGTTTGAGAGTCGAAGAGTTGCCATGAGAAGGGATATTGGATTGGAGCTTTTATTTTATTTGGAATTTATTCGATTTTGTAATAATGTTGTATAACTCTAACTCTCTCCTATATATAAAATAACTTGGGGAATCATCTAAGGGGGGAGGGGAATTATGTGCTAACTGTTTTACTTATTTATTTCATGTTAATACGTGTAGTTGTTAAAATTTGTCTATGTTTGCTCAAATAGTAAATTAGTCAAGCACATTAGAATATATCTTAAAATTGGTCTAAAATCAATTATGTTTATAACTTTGTCATTGTTTATAGTATCTGACTAGCAATATATTTAAATGTCATGCCTATAAGGTTTAAATAGTTCGATCGATTTTTGGGTTAGAGTTCATATTCATAGGCGTCATTAATTAATTTCTTGCATGTAAAAAATAATGAGTTAATTTTGTGTATATTTTGCTTCAAAAAGAATAAATAATAATAATAATGTAAAGTCATTTGCCGGCATATTTTATTAAATAAAATTAATATGTTTACCTTCTGCTCTGTACTTGCTTTAATATTTCCTGCTTGTTTAAGAACAGTATGACAAAAAATTTAATTAAAATTTAAACTGTCTGAAGTGCTTGCTTGCTTAGATAAAATTAATATGATTACCTTCTGCTCTGTACTTGCTTTAATATTTCCTGCTTGTTTAAGAACAGTATGACAAAATTTTAATTAAATTTAACTGTCTGAAGTGCTTGCTTGCTTAGGTTAATCAATTAGTCCAAATAATTCAGTCTGTTTAATAATTTAATCCTGTCAATTAATCAAGTTTTAATAATTTCACAGCATGTTTAGGAACTATACCTATATGTTTTTCTGAATATATAATGTCCAGTTTGCTCGCCGCTAGAAATCATGCCTAAGGATTATTTTTTTATCATATATGTTGTTTGGGGTTATTAAATCATGCCTATAGGTGTAATGCAGCGTTCTGATCACATTGAAATCATGTTCACAGGCATTGTTAATTTTCAGCATGAAAAGGGTTTTAAAATAATCTGTCATTCTTTAATTATCAATTAATTCGGTCACTGTTTAAGCGGATGTTGTAACATATTCATTTTCTGCCAATTAAAATCAATCAATTTCCAGTATGCTAAACCACTAAATAATTTGTGTGATTAGATATTTGCTCAAAAGTTGTTTTCTGCATTTCGAACATTGCCCTATCAATTAAATTTAGTTCATAATAACTATCTACATGTAACTTTAATATCTGCTGCCTTGACTAATTTCTGCCCAAAATAAACAGTGTTCTACATCAAAATAAGCTCTGTTTATCTACTTAAAATGAATTAATGACTTTCTCAACATGTTAATTAGCAATAGTCTGATCTGTCTCTACATTAATAACTAGATCTGTTACTGCTCTAAAAAAAATATAGTTTTTTCGCATCTACAATTGCTTTTCTGTTATATTAATAAAATATGCAACCTGTCATAATTCTCTGTCCCATTAATATTAACCAGTATTTTGTTATAATGCCCGATTGTATACTTGTTTATATGCACACACTTAGCATGCGATCTTTTCACCTTACTTGTGTTTGTCAGCATGTTTAGTAAAACCTAGAGGCCAACTTGAGACTTTACATGCTAAATGCTCGTCCAAATTGTTTGACTTGGTGTTTAGGTGGGCCTATTAGGAACTTCTATTTTATTTTAGTTTAAATCCATCATAATAGTAGTTCAATGCCTCTTGGACCTTAAGCGGGGACGCTAGACACCTTTTAGGGGTAGTTTAGGCCCTACGAAGATGATGACATTGACTCGGTCTTAATGACAAACCTTGGTTTTGTCTGTCCATACGAGTAACCAACCGAAATAAAGAAAAGTCGAGTGTTGATTCGTAAAGTCTTTCAGAGTCTCCCTTTCCTTTCTCCCTTTATCTATTTATAATCATATTTATTTGGGGTAGTTTAATTAAATAAAAAATGATATTTACTTATATAGTTGTCTACTTTCTATCTTCTCGCTATCTCTTTTTAAATTTTATTTGTGTTAATTATTTAGTATTATGTTATCACCTAGTTTTTGCATGTTTAATTAATTAAATAAATAAATGAGTTGATCTTAATTGTTTAATATTAGTTATCACCTAGCAAGCATGTTTAATTAAATAATATTAAATGAAGTGACCTTAAATGCTACTTCTAACCCCCACATAAATTGCATGAGATACGGTCGGGACCCACATATGTGGACCTCGAAAGATGCCTAACACCTTCCCTCAAGGTAATTTGAACCCTTACCCGATCTCTGGTTCGTTGACCTTAGTTAGATTTAGCTAGGTTAGATAGGTGCCCTAACGCGCCTTAACTCGTTAAGTGGCGACTCAAAACGGACCTTCCTTTCGGATGCACGACCTAACGGTTTTTGCTCTCTCCTTGCTCTGTGTGATATTATATTTGTCGTTATGCTTTACTTGTCTAAACGCTTGTTTTGCCGAATATGTATAAAATGAACATGCGTATATGTTGAATCTGCCCGTAATTAGTGCTATTGTTTTATTATATTATATTATTGTATGCCATATATTTGTCTATATCTCACTTTTGGAGGTTCGGACTTGATTTCAAGTTCAAAGAGTCGCCATGGATGAGTCTTTTAGATGGGATCTAGTTTTCATTCGTGTTTATAATATTTGTATTATTTTATTTGG
>NW_006238938.1:3174321-3191071 GCF_000226075.1 Solanum tuberosum | reverse complement strand
TTTTGTAGTAACACTCTCTATATATATGAAATAATCTTGGGGACCGTCCAAGGGGAGGGGGTTTACGTGCTAATTGCTACTTTGTCGCAAACTTACTTGTTGTTAGAAAGCATGCCTATAGGAGTGTGTTCTGTTTGATCGTTCCCATTCTAATATTTGCACTCAAGATCTGTCTAAAATAAAATCAATTACTTGTCACCAATCACCTACTTAAAGCTTGCCTAATTTTAGTGTAAAATTAACCATGTAGTTAAATACCTTGCTTTGGTTGATTTATATGGTCGCTTTCTTCATCGCTAATAATAAATATAAATAATGTATGACTGCTCCTTGCTTCATTTACTTAAACCAAGCTTCTTACATATAATGAATAAATAACGCGTGATTATTGTCTTAATTTATTTTTACAATAATTCTGCCATTTTAGAAAATATGTCAATAGGGATTTAAATAATTTTAAAACATTTATTTGAGTGTAGTATTTATGCATATAGGTTTAAATAGTTCTAATACATGCCTAAGAAAATAAATCTCAACATGTGCACACTTAGATACCATGCCTATAGGAGTTACATAATTCTTAATATATTATTTGGGTGTAGAAATTATGCATATAGGTTTCAAGTGACTTCTCTTTTCTTATCTAGAAATCATGCCTATAGGACTAAAACAAAATCGATGATGCTAAATAGTTAGTTCGAATAATTTCTGCATGTTTTAGTAACTTAAGCCTGCCAGCTAATAAATTTATATTAGGTTGCTAATAAAATTTTAGCATGTTAATCACTTAATTAGCATATTTATAGGCTTCTAATAAATTTTCAGTATGTTTTTTTTAGTCTGCTATGAATATTCTCTATCTAAAATAAGTAAATTTTCTACTTAAAATAAATCAATATCTTCTCCTGCATGTTAACTGCGATATTAAATTTGTCTACCATTTAAAACAGAGTTATTAAATCACTCTCTTGCAATAATATTTCTGTCTTTTTAAAAAAAAATCAATTGGTAACTAAAATCGGCTTTCTGTAAAAAAATTCTGCAACCTTTAAAATCAGTCTAATAAACTATTGCCACTTGAAATAAACATTTCAGCATTAATAATTTGCTATTGCTTTCAAATACTTTTGCCCATTTGCATTATTATAAAGTGCCCATTTTAAATTAATTACTAATTAAATCAGTCTAATAAGCTTTACCTAACTTGTAATATTTTCGTCCATTTAAAATTAATCTATATGTTATATTGAGTGTTTGTTCGTCTATGCACACACTTAAGCATGAAACCTTTCACTTTATGTGTGTTTGCTAGCATGCTAAATAAAAATACTAGAGGCCAACATGAGATTTACGTGCTAAATGCTCGTCCAAAGTGTTTGACTTGGTGTCTAGGTGGGCCTATTAAGAGTTTATTTTAGTCTAAATCCACCATAATAGTAGTCCAATGCCTCTTGGATCTTAAGCGGGGACGATAGGCACCTTGTAGAGACGAAAAATATGCGGTGGTGGGGTAGGGGTAGTTTAGGCCTTACGAAGATGATGACATCGACTTAATCTTAATGACAAACCTTGGTTTTGTCTGTCCCTACGAGTAACCGACCGAAATAAAGAAAAATCGAGTGCTGATTCGTAAAGTCCTTCAAAGTCTCCATTTCCTTTCTCCCTTTATATGTTTATAATTATATTTATTTGGGGTAGTTTAATTAAATAAAAAAATGATATTTACTTATATAGTTGTCTACTTTCTATCTTCTCGCTATCTCTTTTAAATTGTATTTGTGCGAATTATTTAGTCTTATGTCATCATATAATTTTGCATGTTTAATTAAATAACAAATAAATAAATTGATCTTAATTGTTTATTATTAGTTATCTTGTTATCACCTAGCAAGCATGTTTAAATAACCAATAAATGAAGTGACCTTAAATGCTACTTGTAACCCCCACATAAATTGCATGAGACACGGTCGGGACCCACATTTTGTGGACCTCGAGGGATGCTTAACACCTTCCCCTCGAGGTAATTTGAACCCTTACCCGATCTCTGGTTCGTTTTTTTTTTTCGGTTTTTTCGGTTTTCGGTTCTTGTATCATGTGTACCGAACACCGAACCGAAATAATTCGGTTCGGTTCGGTTTTTATTATTTCGGTTTGGTTTATATTATTTCGGTTCGGTTTTTGTTAGTTCGGTGGCTGGTTGTTGTTGGTCGGTCGCCGGTGGCTGCTGCGTGCTGCTGATCGGCTGCTGCAGTGCTGCGTGCTGCCTGCCTGCTGGGTGTCACTTGCGTGTTGGCCTGCTGCGTGCTAGTCGGCCGGTCGTCGTTGGCTTGTTGTTGATCGGCCAGTCGCCGGAAGTGGAAAGTGGAATTGGAAAATGGGAAAATAAAGTGACTGATGTGCGGCTAACTTGTAAGAAAAGATTGAAAACACAAAATCTGAAAAGTCAAAAGTTTGAAAAGTAAAAAGCTAAAAGCTGAAAAGTAAAGTTTGACCTATTTTGTCTATATTTTTATTATTTACTATTGCTAATTAATATAATATTAATAATATTATAAATATAATATAATATATTTCGGTAAACCGAAATACCGAAAAATACAAAAATTCATACCGAAAACCGAACCGAAATACCGAAAAATACAAAAACTCATACCGAATACCGAACCGAAAACCGAAATACCGAAACCGAAATACCGAAATTCTTCGGTTCGGTTCGGTATTTCGGTTTTTCGGTGTTTATGCCCACCCCTACTTAAAACCTTCCCCTCGAGGTAATTTAAACCCTTACCCGATCTTTGGTTCGTTGACCTTTATTTAGAATTAGTTAGGTTAGATAGGTGCCCTAATGTGCCTTAATTCGTTAGGTGGCGACTCTTTATTTTTTCAAAACCCAAAAGAGTTGTTAGGTCGTGCATTCGAAAGGAAGGTCCGTTTTGAGAAAAATGGGGCGCGACAAAGATGATTACTTTTTAATTTCTTCCTTTTATTTTTTCAATTTGATTTATTTTTATTTCTATTATTTTAAGTCATGTTTTTATTTTAATTATTCTAAAGAACTTTTAAAAAAAATAAATTATTTTATATTTTTTATATTTCATTTTCTTCTCATTCTCAACCTTTACTTCATGCGATTCCATGAAATTTTTTGTATGGTCTATTTTTAATGTCATATTTTTTTTTCATTAGCATAGTTTTGTTAGTATTGTAATTTTTAAATTAAAAGTACAATTCATTATTGAGTAAAGTTATAGACTTACGTTTTTCTTGTCTTTTAAATCATATTTATGTATGTTATGTCAAAATTTGATATAAGCGTATTACGTTGAATTTTTTGTTTTGAATTTAGAACTTATGTTATATTTCTAGTTTCATTTGTTTTAGTAGTATTGACTTGAGATTTCACATTGCAAGTCATTTATTTTTTTAGTTAGACTGATACATTATTTTTTTTTGTCAAAATTGATAATTTATGACATTTTATTTATAATATAAATCTTTTTGTCAAACATGCATTTCATAATATTCATAGAAATCTTGTGCTTTTAATTTTTATGGTTAGTTCAATTGAAATATACTAATTTGAAAAATATAAATAAATTGTTTTCTTCATAATATTAATTAAGAACATATGTTTATTAATAATATATTTTCAAAAGACAATATATATCTTAAATATTTAATTTAGTATCATTTATAAAGTTTCTTATTTGTCTAATATAAATTTTAAATAATTAACTTCTATTTTTATTTAAAATTTAATACTCACTCTGTCTAACAATAGTTGTCCACTATTGACTCGACACAACTCTTAAGAAACGATAAATAATAGGGGTAATATTACTATATTATCATTTGAATTTATTAAATTTAATGCTTTAAGAAATGTGTTAGATGATAAATAGTATTTAATAGCAAGGGTAAAATAGACACAAAAAGTAAATTATCTCTTGATTTCTAAATTGGACAAGTATCGTTGGACAATTATTCTTAATATAGTGGACAATTATAGTTAGACGGAAGGAAGAGTATGTTATAATTACATTGGGTCAAATAAACATGTCAACATAATATACTAATAATTAATACCTACTAATAGGGTTGTTCATGGTTATGGTTATAAAACCAAATCGAACTGCAATTCGAACCAAATCGATTAAAAAAACCGATATTTAGTTTGATTTGGTTAGGTTCGGTCTTAAATTTTGAAAAACCGATATTATTTGGTTTGATTTTGATTTTACTAAAAGTTAACTGCAAAAATAACCAAACCGAACCGAGAAGTTATATATATATAAATTTTATAGTTATTTATAAATAAAATAGGGATAAGGGTCTGAAAAATACCCCAACTTTGATCGAATTTGCTGTTGCGATACTAAACTTTCATAAGGACCTATTACCTCCCTAGACTATTTAGTACCATATTTTTTACCCCTGAACTATTTAATAGTGTATTTTAAAGGTATATATGTGCCCACGTGGACACATTACTATTTATAATTTTGCATTATTTTTTATGTCCATGTGGGCAAATATATATGTTTAAAATACAGTATTAAATAGTCTAGGGAGGTAATGGGTCCTCATGAAAGTTCAGTATCGCAACAACAAATCCGATCAAAGTTGATGTATTTTTCAGACCCTTATCCCAATAAAATATAAGTATTTAGATAAATTTTAATTAACTTAAGTCTTTAATTTTACTATTTTCTGAAGCCCAACACTTAAATTTTACCCCAACTATTAAAATCTTAAGTCTAAATCCCTTAATATTCATTACTTTAAAAATTACACTTTCTCTATTCTTTATAAATTTTCTAATGTAGCATTGAATTATTTAAAGCTCAAGCTAAAGAAGATGGTAATTGATTAGTTTTGACTATGAAATATTGATTTTTTTTAGAAGTAATTTCTCAATATTTTAAGGTGTAATTTTATTGAAAAATCTATTGATCAGATATTGAGATCTCCAGAATATTGAACCAACTTTATGCTATTAACAATGAGTTTTTTTAGTTTCTAAAATTGGTACATTGGATGAATCACTTTGTTCATCTAATAGCTTATTTGAGAATTATTCATGTACTAAGTGTTTGTGTCTATCGAGATACATATGTTCTCAACAAACTTATTACTTTTGAACAGAAAAAACCAAACAAAACCGACATTTTTTTTTAATTTGGTTTGATTTGATTTTAGAAATTTAAAAATCAATTTAAATTGATTTGGTTTTAGTTTTAACTAATAATCCATCCAATCCGAACCATGAATAACCTTAACTACTAATTACATAAATTCAATTTAAGAAGAAAAAAAAAAAGAGAAATTAGAACCTGAGGAAGTCTGGTGTCCTTTCTCCCTGGAATGTTAGACGAAACCCTAGTTATCTCCGTTTCTCCATCTCACTATCTGAACACACACAGTTCTTCTCGATCTCTCTCCATTTCGTTGATAGAGTTATAGATATAGTTATTGTTATAGAGAAGGAAAGGAAATGTATAGAGATCGAGGTGGTGGTGGTTCTTCCAAATCGGAAATGGTTGGAGGGAAGCGAATCAACGATGCATTAGATAAGCAGTTGGACAAGTCTTCAGCGTCTACGTCAAGGGCGTTGAAGGAAAAATCTGGTCCCTCTACATCTACAGTTGTTACCGGAAAATTGCATCAGCGTCATCCCAATCATCATATGGATCATCAGCGTGACACTCTCTCTTCATCTACTCTCACCACAAAAAACAAGTGCTCCGATGGTAAGGATCATCTTTTATGTTAAATTTTCCCCCCCTTTTCCATTATTGCTACAATCAATATTTATGTTTCTCAGTGCATTACATTGTTCTCATATATCATTCATTTAGCTGGTGATGAGTTTGAGGCTTTAAGTTTGGCCTGATATTTTGTCCAATTAATTCTTTTTTCTTTAAAACTTTTTTGGAGATCCAGTTGGCTCTCTTTTTCTTGTTCAAATTATACATGTAAATTGGTTCTAAAACTCACTAAACTTTATATTTATCTGTATGGATATGTAAAGGATCTCCTTTGGCACTTCTCAGTGGGGTCGTCTTGCATGGATTTATGTTCTTTAAGTAGGGGTTTGTATCCTGATAAAATGCGTTTAACTTGACTGGAGTAATGGGATGTTCTTTTTCTTCGGAAAGCATCTAGAATGTGGTCAGGATTATGGTACCTTATCAAAAAAGAAAAACGTAGAATGTGATCAGGAAAAAGTTCTGTCAAGTTTCAAAGGGGGAACATGACTGGAAAAGCTGTTACTGGAATGTCATTCTATTCTGCTCGAGGTTCCTTCTGTATCTTCTAAAGTTACATTGTAGATAGTTCTA
Source organism: Solanum tuberosum (assembly GCF_000226075.1). Classification (NCBI taxonomy): domain Eukaryota; kingdom Viridiplantae; phylum Streptophyta; class Magnoliopsida; order Solanales; family Solanaceae; genus Solanum; species Solanum tuberosum. The sequence goes on along the minus strand of NW_006238938.1, from coordinate 3,184,730 downwards.
GATTCTCAAAACCATTTAAGGTAAAATCTTATATGGTTTTAGACGCATGATGTGTGGGTTAGGTACACATCACATGTTTGAACCCCAGGCAAAGAACTTGTATTTAAGTGGAGAAGGGTAGAGTGGCGGACCCATTATACAAGTTTCAAACTGTGTACCATTAGCTGTTGGGGATCACCTGGTTCTAGAAGGGTTATACTCCATTTTTTTTTTGCAAAATATTCTGGTTGTAAGCATGTCCCATTGTTGGTTGTAAGTTGTGACTTTCGATAGTATGTCTTTTTAGCAATTGCTTCTTTTGTCGGATTCTTAGATCGGCTTACTTGGGACTTCCTGACAAGTGGATTCATTGTAGATGGATCTATTAATGAGCACTCAGCTGCAGCATCTAACAATTATGGTTTAGGGTGATGGGGTAATGTGGTTATAAATGATGCTTTCATTTGGTATCTCACAGCAATTGAAACCAAGAGTATTTATCAATTTGTTTCTACTTACTACCTACAGTTACTTGGAAAGCCAACTCAAATTTCCACTCAATTTTCACTACTCTTTCTACATCAACCTTGAATTTTGATTAGTGGTATCTTCCGGTGCTTTATGTCAGAGAGTTGGCGTATTTTACCCATAGATACTGGAAAGTGTAAGATAGTTTCTGCTATATTTTTGTTACTCCTCTTAGGAAAAGCCAGAACATGTTTCCTCTATATTTTCATTACTCCCCTTAAGAAAAGCCAGAACATTTTTTGCTATATTTTGGTTAATCTAATGACACCAGCCATTTAGTGCAATGACTGCATTTATTTTGCCTATGCTTCTGTTTTCTTAGTGCCGACTTTCTTACTTACATGTCAAACATGATATGAGTAAATGCCCATGGTTGTGTACGTTGCAGAGGAATCTGAATCAGACAGTGAAGAATCTGATGTTAGTGGTTCTGATGGAGATGACACATCATGGATTTCTTGGTTTTGTAACCTGCGTGGGAATGAGTTCTTTTGTGAGGTTGATGATGACTACATTCAAGATGATTTTAATCTTTGTGGATTGAGTGGTCAAGTTCCATACTATGACTATGCACTTGACCTAATCCTTGATGTTGAATCCTCTCATGGTAAGTATAGTTGCTTCTTTAGATTTTCTGATGAATTGCAAGTTAACAACATTTGACTTGTCTTTTCTGTTGAATGACAAGTTGTTGGTCTTCTGTAGATAGAAAGAAATAGGTAAAACATGGTTTTATTTCCTACCTTGCTGCACTCTTCCGTGTGGAACTCTTTCCTTTTTAAATACAAATTAATACTATGTTAATTTCGGTGTAAAGTCTACATGTTTCTAAACTAGTAAGCTTGACTTGATATTTTGAGGTTGACTGAGGTACCTGTTTTTCGAGGCTGGAAAAGGGGGAAAGTTAGTCTCTGGTAACGTACCATGCCAGATTCTGCTTAGCTGGTGTAGATTATTTGTAGACAAATGCATGAATTTGGATTTGATATGAACTAAATGAGTTTTTACACATGCCCTTGCTTAGTGTTAAGGTTTGTAAGAAATGTTGTCCACCGATGTTTGGGGATCCTTGCAGAAATAGTTGGCTGGGTTCATTATTTACTTTTCTAGCCGGTATACATGGATTACATACTGATCATACATGGACACATACTATACATCCACCCGGCTATTTTTAGTTTAAGCGGTTGAAGGAGCGACTATTTAGGTTAATTCTCTGATGTTGTTTATGCTTCATAGGGTTTTGATGTTACACTCAATATGATTGAAGGCATGCCCGAGTTGTACTTAAGAACCGAATGAAAGTGAGTGCGGGTTGGTTGCTTCACATTGCTTAGGTTTGTCTGTGTTTCAATGAGGTATACCAAGGTGCAATGATGTCCACCTTAAGGAAAAATCAACCAACTAATTTTAGTTATGTTAGTTCATGAAAAAGTTAATGTAACGCGGTAAAGTTATCTTCCTGTGAATAGGTCACGAGTTCAAATTGTGGAAGCAGCTACTAATGCTTGCATTAGAATCGGCTGTGTACATCATATCCCTTGGGGTCCTCAGATCCTGTGTGAACAAATGATGCTTTGTGCACTGGGATGCCCTGCCCAAAGTGTTATTGTTATGAAAGTATTATTAAGAAAATATTTTTGGTTGAATACATTGCTCATGAAGAATAATAATATTATAAATTTAGTAAGGAAATTAACTGAATTTTTGTTATAAACTTGACATTTCATTTTTTTGAAAATAAAAATTAGAGATGGTTTTTGAATTTGATAGTATGATCCGGTGTTTTAAAAACAACCCCACCTCAACCCCCGCCACTCCTGCTGATTGTCTTCTCCAAAAAAGTTTAAGTTTTGGAAGGAGACGGTCATTTCTCCCGACGGCCGCTCTTTTTTTTTTGGGTTTATTTTTTTATTTTTAAAATCCTCTACTTAAAAGTAATTTGTGAGTTAAATATAGTTTTTCAATCACTATTTTCTCTATTTTTTCAGATCTGAAAAAATATCATCACCATCTTGTTCACTGAAAAAAATGGAGATCGATCACAACCACCACTCTCTTTCTCTCTCCCTCCCTCTATTGTACTAAATCACATTTTATTTGAAATTAAATTATCAAATCTTTTTAATATTTAAATCTTGAAATGGGTCTATTCCTAAACTTCTAATATGCTTTCCATAGTTTTTTCATCATTTCGTTATAGCTATCTTCATTCACCATGGTTGGAGTTTAAGCTTCTGGGAAAATGGAGAAGAAGAAGAAAAAATAATTAAAAAGTGGCTAAATAAATCTTTCACGCGCAGTCAGCGAGTGTTTCACACTAACTATATCATGTAAGCAAAAAGTGCCAAAATGACACATTGAGGCCTGGCATGAGGTGTTTAAAATGAACAAATCTTAGTTTAGGTGTAAGTAAAAATTAGTGTCAACTTTAGGGGGCCACGGATGGGTTCAACCTTTTTTTTCAAATACTCTCCAAACAAAGCTTTCATATAAACATTCACTCCTTTATCTACTTTTTTCCTATTTCCTCCCCAAATTGCTCTTCAAGTCCAAAGCTAACATACACAAACTTATTACGAGGATCTAACACGAAAGCAATATAGATCATTGGGTTCATATTTTCAGGATTACCCCAATAGCTCTTGAGTGTATTTTAATCATACGCCCAACCATAGTACTTAAATTAAGACCGTCACTTGTTAAACACAATTTCTAGTATACATCAAGCTCACATACATCCCATATATCCTACCTGGAACCTTTATGGTAACTCATAAAACTTTTCAAGAAACTTTACCACATTTCTCACATTCGCCCAATCATCACATACAAGCGCATCTACAATACTTCCATCTTCACAAACATGAGTAGATAGATAAGTTTTAAAATTTGCATCAAAAAGATCAAACCTATCAAAGGCCTTCTCAAAGTGTTGTGTCGTTTCTAACATCAAGTAGGCGGAATTCCACATAGTAGGCACATCGAGCGATAATGTTTTATCACATTCTATCTTTTGGACTTCACAACATTTCACAAAGTTTCTTGTTCTTGCTGGAGATGATCTAACATACCTCGCCATTTGCCTAACTCGTTTGACAGAAATATCAATTTCCTTCAAATCTTCTTGCACAATTAAGTTAAGTATGTGAGCCATACATCTCACATGATGATGCTTACCACCCATTATATTGGTTCCCACATATCAATCTGCTTTGACAATTGTGTAACCATAACACTATTAGAAGAAACATTGTCAACAGTAACACAAAATACTTTGTCCAAGTTCCAATCAAGCAAGCAATTACCAATAGCCTCTGCCATTTGCCCACCCTTATGACTAGAGATTTGGTAAAAATTTAGTATTCTTTTATGCAACACCCAATTAAGTGAGCAGTCAAACACATATAATTAATTCCTTGCATTAATGTCCATGTATCGGTGGTGAGGCAAATCTTTGGTAGTACTTCTCTGGATGAATTTTTTTGATTGTATCTAAGTTCACCATAAAGTTCATAACAACCCCTTGTTATCCTTCTACGAGAAGGAATCCAAAATAGAGGTTGGATTTTATTTATAAACTTTTTGAAGCCTTCCTTTTCAACGAAGCTAAAAGGTAGTTCATCCACAATTGTTTTCTCAACTAAAACCCTCCTAACTAATTCTTGTTCAAATTTCCAAAGTGGTGCTTCCTTAGATGGGAAATTTATCTTGTGTTGAGAAGCACTTTCAATGATAGGTTTATAAAATTGGCACCTTGCTAAATGTTGGTTCAATCCTATTGTACCATTGATGGAAGTATAAGCAAGAAGCTGGTGACAATACCTGCACTTCGCTTTACTAATACCATTTTAAACCACCTATCGAAATGCTGCCAAGCTTTGGATCTTGGTGCCATTTCTTCGCTTTTCTTTGTATCTTGGGTGTCAAGTGATCATTTGAACCGGGCAACACTAACTCTACTTTCATCCTCCATCTACAATAAGTGAAAATTTGAAAGAGTAACTGAGTAACTATAAGACTATAGTGTAAGAGAATGAAAACGCAAGGCAATTATTGAAGACTAAATAACAACAGAAGAACCAAGTCACTCTAGCAACAACCAACAACAATCTATGAAATGATAAAAAAAAATGATTTTTTGTAGCAGTAGTAGGCATCGACGAGCATTTTACATTTGACAACACAAATAAATAGAGGCGCCTGAGAGAGAGAAATTAGACGAGAGTGAGAGTTACAAGTTACAACTTACATATTGTTGCGACTGAGAGATGCCTTACACCATTGGAGAGAAGTCATGTCGGCGGCTGCAAAGAAGACTGAATTGAGATTCTTGCGAAAAGTCGAACGGAAGACTAGAGTGTGGGTTGTGGCTGTGCTATGAAGTAAGAAGTGTGACTTGTTAGTTTTCGTTTGTTTGTTTTAAGGATAGGGGTTCCAAAATTTGGAATTGGGTGGGTCAAAAAATTAAAATGTTTTGGGTTAAAATTTCAAAATATATAATTAATAAAATTTAAAATATTATTTTAAATTTAGTTAATAAAATTTCAGTTTTTTCGGTGCACCGATTTTTTTTTGACCCTTACACCGAATACCGAACCAAAAAATTGAAATTCCAAAAAATCAAAAAATTGAAATCAACCAAATTAGTTTGGTTCGGTTCGGTTTTTTGGTTTTCCGGTATTTATACCCACCCCTACCATACGCCCAAGTTGGATCTCTTTTTTGTGCCATTGAATTAAAATATAGAATATACTACAAAAAACAGAACAATAAAAAGAAAAAAACAGAGTGGATTTAATCGTAGCGTAGTAGCAGAGAAGATTATATTGAAAAATTGAAAAAAAAGAAGAGAATTGCAGAATGCGACCTACAATAGTGTTGCCCAAGCTGGGTCTCTTTTCGTGCCATTGAATAAAAAAATAGAATTTACTACAAAAAAATAGAACAGTGAAAACAAAGATGACAACAACAAAAAACATAACAAAATAGAGGGAAAATTTCAAAACATGGAAAAAAAAGAGCATAAGACCATCTCCAATCCACCTCTATTTTACTCTCCATTCTCTATATTTGGAGAGTAAAATAGAGAATGAGCACTCCAACCCAACTCTATATCACCCTCTATTCTTCATATTTAGAGAGGTGAATAGTAGTTCGCCAAATTTGGAGAACTTTGGAGAACTACTATTCACTCTCTATTTCACTTTTTGAATATTTTATTATTATTTCTATTACTTTCTAATTAACATATTATTTTACATATAATGTCATTAATTAAATATCTACTATTCATACTTCTTTTAAATGTAATATAATATTTTAAAAAATATATTATTTAATATATACTACTTTCATTCCGAATTAATAGTATTTTTTTAAAAAATTTTCGTTGATAATATAATTTGATTTTATTATTAATTTTCACTATAAAGAATACACAAAATTAAAATGATAAGATGAAAAATTTAATTTAAAAATACAACACATAATATGATAATTAAAATACAAGATAACAATACAATACATAACATAATAATTTAAATGCAAGATAAAATACAATACATAACATAATAATTAATTCGCGATGAAACAAGAATCGTGCCGAAAAGATGCTGAACGTGCATTCGGAGTTTTACAATCACATTTTGCAATTTTTGCAGGATCGTCACATTTTTGGAGAAAGAAAGTGCTACATGATATAATGACTACATGCATTATACTGCACAACATGATAATTGAGGATCAACGTGGTCTTAATGCACCAATTCAAGATGTCGTAGAGGCTCCAACTCCAACGACATAAATGGTGGTAGATGAAAATCTCCGATTTAAACAACTTCTAGCTAGACATAAAAAATTAAGGACAAAAATGCTCATTTTGAACTCCGTAATGCATTAATAGAGAATTTATGGGAGCAACGTAATAATTTTGAAAATTGAGTGGTTATGTAATTATATTCCACTTTGATTTAAATTTGTCCATTAATTTGTATATTATATAATATTTTCTTGCAATTTATGTTATTTAAAATTTAGAATAAAATATAATTTTATATTAAATAAAAAATAAAATTTTATATCACATGAAAATTATATAAAGTAATTATTGGGAAAAAGAAATAAAGGATTTATACTATGAAATAAGAAAATAAGAATGAAATAGAAATAAATAATATAATATTGAGGAGAGAGAAAAAGATTCATTTTTAGAGAGTAAAATAGAGAATTGGGTTGAAGTTGATTGTCTGAAAAAGATTCATTTTTTCAATTTCTTTGGTCATATATTTGTCATTCATGTTAATAATTATTAGTCTTGGACTAAACATGTATATTTGTATTTTTTTTCTCCCTTTGCGCTTTTTTTCATTAAAGCCCACGCTTTATTTGCGCTTTGTGCTTAAAGCCCCCACATACCCTAGAGCTTTTTTGCACTTTTCGCCTTTGATAAAACTGCCTAGTAGTTGGCTCACATTATAGAGATAGAGAAAAGAAGAAGAAAAGATGAAAAACATACCTTGTAGTCGCACAAGAGAAGTGAAATGGAGGGAAATGTTTAGCAAGTCGTGTAAGTGTTTTTACAATTTTTTTAAAAAAACTAGTTAAGCTAACCTTGCTTAAGCAAACTTTTTCCCACTTTTATTATTGTGTTGCTTCTCGCTTTAGTCCTAGAAGCGCTTGCTTTTTCACGATAGCCTTGCTTCATAGTAGAAAAACAATAACCTGGCTCTTCACTTTGTTTCTCGCTTTAAGCAATGGAGCGCTCACTTTTAATAACATTGTACGATATCAATACATTACATATACATACGACCAGTTTTGTTGAAAACTTTTTTTTGTTGTCTGTTCAGTTACGTAAGACCCCCTTATTAAAAGGTATCGCTTCTTCTAAATCCAGAATTCATCTCTTGTAAATAGGGTCATGATCTTAAGGATATAGTATTGTGCAACTTTATTTAGTTTCCTACCTTTTTTCATGATATTATTACTATTATTATTATTATTATTTTTTTTTTTTTTAAAAAAAAAACAAAAAAAAACTTATTTCTAAAGCAAATTATGGACTCAAGGTCCTTTTTATTCAATAATCAAAGTCAGTCCAAACAGGCTCAAAATGAGCCTAAAACAAAATGAAATTGCAAATATGTATACAACTTAACTTGGCCCATAGCGTCCGAATTCAGATAATATAAAAAAGACCCTACAATGCAGGGTTCTCTAAATTGGTCCTTAGCTTCTCTTTCTCTTTCGTTTCTATACTGAGGATGTTATCGATGTTCCTTCCAAACGTTGGTCTCCGACTCATTTTGCTCTTGGTGATTAATTTCCTTCATTGTCAATGGAACTCGTGCTTCTTTCTCAGCTTGCAAAAGTTGATTTTTATCCCTTTCTCTTCGCTTCTTCTTTGATGTTGTCCTTTGAAACAACCATTAAATTTTTCCAGGCTTGTAATCTGGTGGAGGTCCAAGAGTTTTAGTGAAATTCCACAGAGGGTTAGAACCTTGTATTCCAGCTCCATAGTTTTTCTGTAAGCATTCTTGGTTTCGTCTTAGTTCCTTTCCATTTTAATTTGTATCAATCCTTTTATTTTCTCCGGTTGAAGTAGTAGAGGAGAAAACCATGTTGCTCCCTGTCTCCCTCCTTTTGAACTCTCAATTGGATTTTTCTCAACCATCGTTTTTTGCTGGTGAACCTTTTTGTAGGCTGACGTAGCTTTCTCGCAGTTATTTTGCCCAAGAAGTGGCCAAACATTGCTTTTAACAGTTTAGAATTCATCTCTTCTTTTTTATGTACAAAGCAAGGTTTCGCCACTTCATGGGAAAATAACTGCGAGAAAGCTACGTCAGCCAACAAAAATATTAACCAACAAAAAGCGAGGGTGAAAAAAATTCAACTGAGAGTTAAAAGGGAAGGAGATTGGGAGCAACATAGTTTTCTCCTCTACTGCTTCAACCAATGAAGATAAAAGGATTAATACAAGTTGAAAATAAAAAGGAACTAAGACAAAAACAAGAATGCTTACAAAGAAATATGGAGCTGGAATATAGGGTTCTATAACCCTCTTTCAAGTTTCACCAAAACTCTTGGGCCTCTTCTAGATTACACACTTGGAATGAGTTAATGGTTCGTTTCAGTGGCAACATCAAAGAAGAATGAACTCCATTGACAATGAAGCACTGTCATCAAAGGTGCGCTTTAAGCGCGCTTAAGCCCTAAAGCGAGGCTCAAAACGTGTTGAGCGCTTCACCTCACTTTATGAGTGCTTCAACGTCGTCATCAAAGTTCTAAGACAAACTTTTCCTTGTCAATGAGCCTCTTATGAAGAAGTGACGCTTAAAAATTGATATTTCACTTTATCATAGTTTTTTTCAATGAGCCTCTTATGAAGAAGTGACGCTTAACAATTGATATTTCAATTTATCATAATTTTTTTTCAATTTCTTTGGTCACATATTTGTCATTCATGTTTATAATTATTAGTCTTGGACTAAACATACACATATTTTTTTCTCCCTTTGCGCCTTTTTTCAATAAAGCCCACACTTTATATGCGCTTTGCGCTTAAATCCCCCACGGACCTTAGAGCTTTTTTGCGCTTTTCGCTTTAAATAACACTGCAATGAAGGAAGTTGATCACCGAGAGCAAAAGGAGTCGGAGACCAGCATTTGGAAGGGACAATGGCAACATCCTCACTGTAGAAAGAGAAGATGAAGATCAATTTAGGAAACCCTACATTGTAGGGTGTTAGTTTATATTATCTGAACTCGGTCACTTTTGGGACCGGGTTCAGTTGTATATATTTTTGCAATTTTGTTTTGAGTTCGTTTGGATAGACTTTGATTATTGATGAAAACGACCTTGATTCTAATTTGCTTTTAAAAAAAGAAGGGTAAATGGCTAGTTTACTTAAGTCTGTCTTCAGCCTTTTAGTTCATCGCTTCTACAAGAAAAAATTAGAACTCCAAATCAATAAGTCACTGTTCCAGTTTCTAATGGTGTTGATTGTATTTACTCAATGTATACCTACATGAATAATGTGAGCTGAACCAATTGATTAGGCATCGGAAGCACGTCGGTGGTACCTTAAGTTGTTATGGTCTAAGTTGCTCGGACTCTTCACTTTTGGTGTCGTACCCATGTCGACACGACATGGGTGTGGGTGTGGGATCCGTGTCCGATTTGGTCAACCAATTTTGGGTACTTTGACCAAAATCGATGGGAAAATTTGGACAGTTTGAATGATTTCAGCAGTCAATACAAAAACTAAGGTGCAATTGAAGAAAATGGTATACCTTTTATATTGAAATTTCTACGTCACTCCTTTCCTTTAATCTCCTTCTAGCATTCTCCTCAAGTTCTCCACATAATTTAGGCTTAATAATGCTATTTTTAGATATTTTAATTATCTTTAGGCGAATCCCCATACCCGTATCCATACATGGATCCATATCCCCGAATCTTAAAAATTAGATCATGAAGGATCCGACCTCTAGATCCGCACCCGTATCGGATACCCGCACCCGAGTTCGAGCAACTTAGGTTATGGTGCTCACAAATGCATTAGGAAATTCATATGTTCACGCCTTAAAACTCAAGTGCTATACACTATGGGTATATATTTGTTGGTTATAGCTAAATAAGGGGGAAAGTATTTGCAAGGGCTAGTGTGCAAAGATGGGTAGGGTAAAGAGTTGGATAAGTAAGACGCGAACTATGGTAGGGACAACAACAACAACAACAACAACAACCCAGTGAAATCCCACTAGGTGGGGTCTGGGGAGGGTAAGTAGTACGCAGACCTTGCCACTACCTCGTGGAGGTAGAGAGGCTGTTTCCAAGAGACCCTCAGCTCAAGAACATCAAATCTAAGTGACAGGAGAGATATATGCAACATAACAGC